>NC_136484.1:131875503-131948003 GCF_053919585.1 Euprymna scolopes
ATTAATATTGTATATATTGTTTTAAACTTACATATATATATATATATATACATATTAATATATATCTATTAATATTGTATATATTGTTTTAAACTTAAATATATATATGAAATTAATATAAATATTGTATATATTGTTTTAAACTTAAATATATATATGAAATTTATTTATACAAACATTGATGGCTACATATGTGCATACATGTTTCTGTAATCACCCGCGCTTGGGGGATTACGTCTTCAGGCCAAGAATTATCGTCGAGGACTCTATAAATAAATATCATATACCTGCACTGTTTACTCATTGAGCACTCTTTGGTAGACACATGTTGTTTCATTGGATGTTCTTCTAGGAAACTAAATTCTACTGGCTAAATATATATATATATATATATATATATATATTAATGTTTTGGGTGATGATAGTTTTAATTATGATGTCCATAAATTCAGATATGGAAAAATACTTTACTGGGTATTTCAGTAACAAAACAATATAAAACAACATTGGAAATTCCATGTGAAAAATAATATTAAACAAAAGTTTGCAATCACTGTGTGTGCAAGCTATTCTTTATATTATGATAAACCAACTCCTAACAATATTTTAAGAACAATTTAAACAAATAAAATAATTTGATACTATTTGATGTTATTGCTGTATAAAATGTCCCTAGCGAACATCCATTGGCTACATTTAAATATATTTTATGTACTTTTTTGCTATCTCATCTTTTTCCGTCGTTAGAAAACACATGACAATGTCTGCACATAATCAGTAAAAGAAGAAACGAGAAGAAGGAATAAAAATATATATGTCTTCTAAAGAAACATTTTTTCAGTTGAAATAAGAGAGGAAAATAAACGAAAGATGAGAAGGGACGCGAACGATATCAATAAATAAGGGAGGGAGGGAGAGGAGATTGGTGAAAATAAATGGGGGTGATTCGTGCGGCAAATCTCGAGACATCACAGGCACTGCTCGCAACGACTACAAAAATAAAACGCGCAATGTAAACAACGACAAACAAATGCGCAAATCAATATAAATACGAGAATTCTGCGCATATTAACATGGCGGAATGTATAAACACTGTTGTACACCAAAGAAACAGGAAAAGGCTTGCGAACAAGACAATACCATAGGTATGTTAAATAGAAAACCAAAGGGCATAATATGGCAGCGTCTTATATCACAAATCAGCTACTTACTATTTGAATATACATATATTTGGACGATAGATGTAAAATTGGTAATAGATTTTGCATATATATTCACGGAAAATCTCTCAGTTTCTTGGCGAAAGAGTAAGGTATGAAGTAAATGCAGTTCTAAATGAAACTCTTCTGGACGTAGAAAGTTTAATGCTCGCACGATACAAAGAATACAATTACGAATTGTTTGAGTTATCTTCCCGGTTATAGCTGACCGAATGGTTTCAACAAAGTCTTTCCGTTATAAATTTTGTACGGATTCTCGAGTTCGACAAAATAATCCCCAAGTTCGACAAGATAGATCTGAAGAAGATCGGCGGTTTATATCGACCAAAACTTTCTGAAAATATAACTCAAATTGACAACATCAATTCTAATAATCCAAATAATATAGATTATAAATCTTCATCTAAAAATGTAGAAAAATAAAATATAAATTAATACACAATTTCTTTTTATAATTTATATTCAAACCAGATTGTTCGATTTACAATTGTTTCTAAAAAGTCTGCATATAAACAAAACGTCTATGTAGTTTATGAGAAACACGCATTTTTTCTAGGCGTCCATATGTAAGCAAAAAATAAACAGATTACGTCATGTTCATTCATAATTACCTCAAATATAATATTTAATCATTCTTCTAAACAATCCAGTTCTCAAAAAACAAGCGAAGCAAAAATATAAAAAAAACAATTACATGTAACAAATCAGAGTTGCAAATCTCAGTTTATCGATACTATTTCATAATACATTAAATATGTAAGAAAATTTGAATAAGTTTTAAATATATATATTTCTATATAAATATGACGTTTTGTGCCAATGTGAGGAAAGGCGTCTACTAAACTACTCTCTTAATTTATGTTCCACAAACTTTAAACAACATATAGGGCATTTGATAATGTAAAAAAATTCTGTTCTGTTTTTAGCAGGTAAAAATATCTACTAAGGTGTGTAAACAATAAAGATGGAACGTTGCAAGTGTAAGTCGGATAAACATGTTATATCTATTAAACAACGCTATTTAAATTCTTTTCTGCGTATGAAATTAGGTAAAGCAGTAAGATATAAGGCTGGAGAGCTGTATGCTTCGTTTTCTATTTTTGTTGATGGGAAGTAAGACATATACAGTAACGTCCTAAACTAAGGGACAACATTTTAAAATCTAATATTTGTTAGAAATAACAACGGTGACCAATTGAAATTTTGAAAACTGGCAGTGGTTATCATCCATAATAACATACTAAAATTTAAATCATTTGCAAAGGATAGAAATAGAATTATAACAATTATTTATTTGTTTTCAAAATAGGAACATCTAAAAGTAAGGGACAGATTGAGAAAAACAATGTAAACAACCAAAAAAACAATAAAATACATGTACAATCAATATTTAGTAAATGAGTCCTTGCTCTCAATGATAGCTTCACATAGTCGACTACAAGAACGAATCAGTTCGTGACAATTCTCGATACTAATTTTAGACAATTCTTCTTGAAGCTTCACCCACAAATCCTCCGTGTTAGTGGGATTTCTTTTCATAACTTTCACTCCTAAGGTCTTCCAAAGACTTTCTATTGGATTTATGCCAGGACTTTGCGGTGGCCAATCAATAATTTCGAAATCTTGCTCGCTAAGGTAACTCATTACCACTTTTGCCCTGTGATATGGGGCATTATCTTGCATAAAGTAGTCCTATCGAAACCTGAATTCTGTATGATTTGCACAACATGATCTTGAATAATGTTTTTATAGATCTGCACGTTCACTCACGTTTGTAACCGGACAAGAGGCGTTGTACCTTGGCCAGAAAACATTCCAAATACCATGACGTTTCCGCCCCCAAACTTAACATTTTTCTTAGTACACTTTGCACTTAATCTTTCACCAATACGTCCCTTTCCATTGTTTTTTTTTCATCATTTCCAAATAAATTAAACTTGTTTTCATCACTGAAAAATACTTGTGCTCAATTTTCATATATCCAAACTCTAATCTCTTCTTCTAAAATGTAGTTTCTTCCATGGGGTTCGATTAAACAGCCTTATTTCTTGCAGTCGTCTAGAAACAGTCTGTCTTGACACATTACAACATGCGGTACTATTCATAACCTTTTATGACGTGACCGTCTGGATGAACGATATTGCTCCCCATTGGGGAGATTAAAAACCCCTAAAACCCTGAGTAAGGGTGGGTAAATATGGTGAGATTGTCTGTTAAACGTTGATTGGATCCCGGACAGCGGCAGGTGAACAATAAAAATGATGAATTTATTGGGCTTTGTATAAACAGGCAGATATTTTAATGTTTAAAACAATGACAGGAAATGTCAGAATAATGTGGACTGAAATCATGCAATCGTAGGTCTGAGGAATACCTGCTCAGACGTGACAAAATTGACGCTTTGGGGGCGTGGGAGAAGAAATTGAGTTTTGATCTCTGATACACAAGCTGCCGCAGGCTTGACAGAGATGAACGCACGCAAAGAGTTGGGAATTCCCCGGTTTACATGTTGAATTCTGGTTGTTGGTCGCATGGCCCCGACTAACTCTGTTATCTTTATATTTAAGCAATGCCCTAGCCGAATTTAGCAGATTAATTAAGGAGAGAGGACCTAACCAAGAGATATCACTTTTACACGGCCATCGCTACCACCGCCATCGTAAAAAACGAAGAATAAGATTTTGGAGAATATTGATGTTTTTGGTGTAATCAAACTGAACGATGCTTTTTCGTAGTTAGAGCTTCTGAGTCTGTTTTCTTTTTCTGGCGTGCATGCAAAGCTAATGGATTTTCAGCAGAATCGATATGAAACCTGAGACGCTAAGAATTTATGTAGGCCTCTCGGGCGAACATAGAAGACCAACGGACAAACCAATTCAGCAGGGTCTAAAGTAATCTGCTGACCTGGGCGAGAGGGACACAACCTTTCATTTATATGCACGACTTCAAACGGTCCTTTAATGACATACGCTGCATTATTTGATCTTCTCTTGCCGAAGTTTTGCAGGATCTGCGGGTTTTAAAAGCAGGTCTTATATACCGGGGCAATCGGCAAGTGCTCTAAAACTTACGACAACATATACATTTAAACAACAGACTTTTAACATTTACAAGAGAAAGAGACAAATAACAGTTTCCAGGGATTGTAACATCGGCCCAATCGGGAGAACATACAGGTCCGTCCCTGATCTTGTTTGAGGGA
Source organism: Euprymna scolopes (assembly GCF_053919585.1). Classification (NCBI taxonomy): domain Eukaryota; kingdom Metazoa; phylum Mollusca; class Cephalopoda; order Sepiida; family Sepiolidae; genus Euprymna; species Euprymna scolopes. Next base: position 131,879,926 of record NC_136484.1, read on the forward strand.
TTCTCGGGAAAAGCTGCAAAGAAGATTCATCTTAATGAATCAACAAATTCGGTTTTTCCTTCGAGTAACTTTATTACCGATGTTCCATATTGACATGTTACAACGCTGGTTCGAGACTAATGCATTCTAACCTCCTCTACCGGGAGCTATCACCGGCCGTGGACCGTCGTTCTTCTCTCGGCTCCGATAGCGTCTGCGATCTTTCTCTCTCTTTCGCGCCCGATCTCTGACGTCAAATCATAAATGTATTTTCCAAACTCCACCTAAAGTCCACGTCACTTTAAAAAAACCTTTACGTAAGGCTATGTCAGAGTCTAGAAGTCAAGCTACTTTTAAATAATTGTTTATGTTCTACATACCTTTTCTATTAAACATCTGAACATAAATAATTTTACTGTAAATATTTATTTTGACAGTATAGCATTCCATTTAACAAATTTAACAACGATAATAAAAATCGTCGACTAGCATAAATGCGGTGTTGACTTTCTAATATCTAACACAGGTAATCACTCTAATATATTAAAAAAATAGTAGATATATAACATTTACATACTAACCCAGTAACATTAACTACCCACGCGGGGCCGCAGAAATACATGGATTAGGACCCATCCGCGGGGCAAACCCGGTCAGTGCTGATGGACCCGTATATCTTCCCAGGTAATCCGTCTAAGAGAAAGAAAACTCTGAAGCTAAACCTAAGGGGTGGGAGGCCTCTCCAGTCTTGGATGAAAACCTTCTTAGAGCTGGTGACTCAAACAAAGTACCGGTCTGCAAAACTAAACTGCTTAAGGAGCAGATAGGCATCGCTTCGATACTCCTTCTTTGCCTATTAGCCAGGCGTATAGGTTGAATAAAAGGAGTCGACAGACACACTCAGTGGTCGATCTTGTTTCCTGACTAGGGCAATGAACGCAGTTTTTCCCTCTCCCGATACATCTCATCCCTCTAAACTGGGAACTTGGGAGTGCTTGAATGCCATAATGCCAGTACAAGTAGATTGGGTTGACCATCGGCTGATGGGTTGAGGGTACCGGATTGACAGTTCCTGGCTGCTGTTCCCGACTGGTAGTATAGAGGCTAAAACTCTTTGGTAGCGCTTAGAGCGGCTGCAGCATCAACAGTTGAATAATATCGGGATGCTTGTAGTGCCATGCCGCGATTGGAAAGGAACCCTGTATTCATCCCCGGGGGATTTCCTGTGGCCAGAATCCTAGTAGATGGAAGGTCAGCTGATGGTCTTGTAACAGAAATGTGTAAGGAAAAATTCAAGATGGCGCCCGACTCTCTCTTTAACACGGTAAGTTCAGGAAAAGATATTATAAATGTTGCAGCAATTCAATAATCTTTTTACACCGGTTCTGCACGGAATCCAACAACGGTAAAATATCCTCACACGGCACAAGAAGCAACAACCACACGATTCCCCAGCCAACTCAATCGTCGCTCTCCAACGTCTTTTTCCTCACCCGCTTTTATCGTCGTTCTAGGCCGGCTAAATTTGCATATTCCGAGAATTCGTGTGACTTTGCAGACATCATACTTTACAAAAGACGGCGGCCGTCATCTTGGTCTTTCTTTTCTATTTTTGGTCGGTAACGCTGAGCTGGTCTCGAGGTAAGTCTTTTCCCCTCATCCGTCTCTCCCACGTACCCACACAACACGAAAACACGCGGGCGCTTATCTCCTGGATGCACGTTACACTCCCCCCTGATCTGATGATCACATAGAGAGCACTGGGTGGGTGGCCTTTTAGTGCGTGTGCTTCTGCAAAGAGGTACATTCACTGTTTCAGATTCGGGCTCTGGATCTGGTTCTGCCTCATCAGATGAAGTATCGCTATCAGTCTCTGGAGGGGGCTCACTGAATCCGTGCGTCGGCAGCTCATCGCTAGACGCTGCACTGCTTTCTTCTGTAGTTGTGTGACGGACCTCGGTAGCTGGGCGAAGATCTCGCACATGTCGTGGGGTTCCATTGAACAAAACAGACTGCTGGCTTATCACTTCAGATATTTGTCTTCGCTTAAACTTGTCGGTGCACCGATTTCCTGGGGGCCGCACCCACACTGGATCTCCCACTTCATATCTGTTATATGTTTCCTTGTCGGCTGGCTGCGTAGTGTTGATTCCCTTCACTCCGACTCGGTACGTGTAAATAGCATTCGCAGGTGCGGTTGAAGGGGACGTCCCGTCCTTTGGCGTAATGTTGTACCAATATGTGGCTTCCGCAATAGTACATCGCTTCCTGGCAGCAATTCTCTTGATGCTGCGATGGCTTCTTTCAGCAATGCCATTTCCTGACGGCACATGTGCACATCGCAACCGTAGTCGGACGCCCCACTCATCTAACAACTGCCGAACTTGCTGGCTACAAAACGCTGCATCATTGTCAGTCAGGAGCTCTTCCGGCGCACCTCTCTCAAAAAAAAAATGGATGATAGGTGGCGAACAACATTTGCTGAATCCTGTCTGGTCATCTGCCGCCACACTGCAAATCTCGTAGGCCCGCAATCCATGACAGTTAGAAAGGGCTTGCCACTGTAATGGGTAATATCCATGGCCAGCCGCTGCCACACACTCTCAACTTCCAAGCGACCCTTCTGCCATCGCTCTGGTGCAGGATCAATAGACTGGCAAGCCTCACAAAATAAAGGGTCCTCTTGATACCCGGATGCCGGCTCTGTGCATGAATTTTTTGTATTTGACATGGGTCGATTGCAACTGCACAAGATCGAGCAGTAGTCCCCATTCCTATCTTCGCGGCTTCATACCATTTGTGAGGTACACGGGTCAGTTGGTCAGCACGATTACAATGTGATGGCACCAGAGTGACGCTCAGTGATAGCCCATACTCAGATACCAGGTTTTTAGCGTGTCTAGCCTTCTCCGTATTAGCATTTCGCTTGCTGCTTTGGTACGGATTCGTGTCCGTCCTGAAAGTGTGTCAAACACCCAGTGGTAGACACAGAGAGAATCTGTGTACAAGGTCAACTTCTTAGACTGCCACTGCAGGGCCAGATTTACCCCCTTTACAACAGCGTCCAGCTCTGCAAGGTTGATATGCTGAGAATCTGTTACGGGCCGCAGCCAACACGCATCCTCGAACACGTTTCCTCCTTGCTCCAACGATACTCCCAACGCCAAAGAACTGGCATCAACCCACACACCTACGTTTTCTCCGTTAACACACCACCACCCACAGGAAGGGTCCTTCTTGTTCACTCTCTCCAGTGTCTCTTTAATCATCAGAGTTAGGACATCATCGGATATGTCATCCCAACCCGTGGTTGTTAAATTTACTCTGCGTTTAATTACACCAACAGCTGCGCGGAGCCAGCCACAGACCGGTAAGTGACCAACAAGTTTTCCACACCAAGAAAAAACAGTCCGCCTTGTAACGAGGTTGGGGATGCTTGGAATTTCACTGCCACGCTTCCATTGTAGGGTGCCATCTTCTTCATAAACATCCAATCCCAATACACTTGCTCCTTCCCTTAAACGTTCGGGATTCTTGCATTCCAGACCAAACTGAGCCAACTTTTCTTTGACACACGACGCAGACTGTACATCTTCATTGACGTATACGTCATCAATGTAAGCTGACGTTGAGTCCCTCATGGGCTTTTCTTGGGACAATACTGTGTTGACAATAGTCTTCATCATCTGTGGTGCCACATTTAGGCCAAAGCCAAGGCATGTAAGGCAGTACCTCTGCCCCTGGAACCAAACTGTCTGGAACTGCCACAACGTCTCATCAACTCGCACCTGTAAATAGGCTTTTCGCAAATCTAATATCGAGACATTAGTGCCTTTCTGACGCCATTCCCTCAACTTACTGGCGCATACGTTAGCATCGGCAGTGTAGGCTTCAATATGCTTGTTAAGCTCCCTATAGTCCATCATGGGCCGTACTTTCGACTTGTTATGCTGGACTACTGCCATCAGGGGTATTAGACCCTTGGCAGGCCCAAGCTTGTCCTCAGGGTAGGGGATTAACCAGCCGTCTTGGATCCACGCCTTTAGTTCCCTTTCGTATTCTGCTCGGACTCTACTGGGTATAGGGTACTCTGCAACCCCATTCTTGAGTTTAGTCGGTGCCATTCCCTCGGTCCACTTCCAAGATGCAATCCAGGCCCTCTTGCGCGAGTCGTAGTCCACTGTAAAATCCGGCCGATCGATATGGAGCGCTGCACACACTGGGGCCTCCAAGAATCGCACCTTTCCATCCCGATGAATTGCGACTCCCCCCAGCGCCTTGATGGCATCGTATCCGAGCAACATGTCAAACCTAAGGAGATTTCCTTGGGTCACGAGCACATTGATCTTAGTGGCTGCACCGGTGTCCGTGTAGATCTTGACAGTTCCAGCTGCACAGCATGTCTGGGTCTCGCCTCCTATCGTGGTGACTTTAATCTTCCTCTTAGTCCAACTTGGACACAGCCTGGCGCTCACTATAGTATGCGAACAGCCTGAGTCGAGAAGTGCTGAGCAGGGTATCCTGTTTACGTAGACGGTCATCACTGGTTGCGCCTTGTTCAAATTTTGCTCGGGGAGCAGGGCGGCGCTGATGTCCCCTCCCTTGATACGTTTCCCGCACAGTTTTGGGCTAGATGCCCCAAACCGCCACAATTAAAACAGCGCACACGCCCCCTGTTGGTGCAATTCCTTGCAAAATGTCCGCGTTGGCCGCAGCGAAAACATTTCCCATTGCTTGCAGGGTTCTGATTCGGAATCTCCCGAGCGCCAATCTGGCCTGTCTGTGTCGCCATCACAACTGGTTCCCCCAGGTCCTCCTCATCTTTGATGATGGCTCGAGCACGTTCCATCAAGTGTTCCATGGTCGTTGTTGAAACGCTGGTTGAGGCTTTCAGTAGCTGCTTCACCCGAGTGGGAAGGCCCGCCACAAACGCGTACGCGAGCGTCCGCTCCGACACCCCTCCACCGAACAGAACTGCGAGTTTCTTTAACTCAGCAAAGAAAACGTCCACGCTTTCCTCCGGTAGAAGTTTTCGGGAAGCAAATTTTGCATAGGCCGTACAAGGATCCATGGTAAATGCCTTGTACAGCGCAGCTTTAATTGCGGTGACATCTCCTTTTTCAGCAGCACTGAGTTGTTTATATACACTCAAGGCACCCCCAGCACAATCTCAGGGGAATCACAGTGTGTACCCTTTTCACCTCACAAAGGTCGCACGTCAGCTCGACCCTTTCAACCCAGTCGACGATGGACGTGGACCCGTCAAACTCGGTTATGAGCTTTAAGTCAAATTTCGACTCGGTCATAGTCCTAGATGCCAAATGGCCGAAATAGCTTGTAACAGAAATGTGTAAGGAAAAATTCAAGCTGGCGCCCGACTCTCTCTTTAACACAGTGAGTTCAGGAAACGATGTTATAAATGTTGCAGCAATTCAATAATCTTTTTACACCGGTTCTGCACGGAATCCAACAACGGTAAAAAGATTATTGAATTGCTGCAACATTTATAACATCTTTTCCTGAACTTATCTTGACACTTCAAAAGCTTGTGCACCTGATCTCATCCCGGCTGTGCTATTAAAAAAGTGCTCGCTGAAGTAGCTCCAATCATCTCTAAACTTTACAGCAAATGTCTTAATGAATCTTGCTTTTCTCCCTGCTGGAAAACTGCTTTTGTGGTGCCAGTTTTCAAGAATTCTGGCGAAAGAACTGACCAATTAAATTACCGTTGCATTAGCCTCCACCCACTTTGCGCCAAAATATTTGAGTCCATAATTAAACAAACTATAGTCCACCAACTTACAGATGCTAAACTTCTGACCGACCAACAATATGGATTTAGGCAAACCCGTTCCATAACAGACATCCTAACTGAAATCTCTGAGCGTATATACCATTCACTTGACAAAGCAGGGGAAGGTAAAGCGTTAGGTTTAGATATATCTAAGGCTTTTGACAGGGTATGGCATGAAGGTCTTCTCAAAATATCAGATCATATGGTATCACTGGAAGAATACTTAACATAATTACTGTTTAGATGAGAAAAAAACTCCAGGTTGTCCTCGATGGTCATACATCTAAACAATATGATATAAATACGGGAGTGCCTCAGGGGTCTATGCGTGGACTTTAATACTCCTAATATTGATAAATGTCCTCCCTGACAAAATTGTCTGTGAGATGGGTATATATGCTGATGACATCCCGCTCTATAACAGACACGACAGGAAAACAAATGAACACATATCTAAAGAAATGGCAGAAACATAAGAGGATGACCTCCAATCTGTAGTGGAATGGGGACAAAAATAGATGGTCTCATTCAATGCTGCCAAGATTAAACTTGTTTCCTTCAATCACTACAAGAAACATTCTCTACCACAAATAGCAATGGCCAAAGACGCTTTATCTGAAAGTGCATCTTTTAAACTCCTCGACCTAACGTTCACAGGAAACATGAGTTGGAACAATTACATTGAGAGCATTGCAAGGACCGTTCATAAATGTACGTTCTCTCTACCGTGCTAGAAAGCTACTGACGCCCGAAAGTATCCTGTGCCATTTGCCCATGTATGGAGTATTGTTGGCATATTTGGGCTGGTGCATCTGCTATTAGTCTCTCACTCCTAGACTAGGTTCAAAAGAGAATCTCCAAACTGATAGGTCCTGAACTGTCATCTAAACTGCAGCTTCTGTCCCATCGACGGAATTTAGCATCCTTCTGACTGTTCTACAAGTAATGTAACGGTGAATGCCTGACACTTGTACCGCCTCGACGTAAGTACACCCGACATACCCGACCAGCAGACACATCCCACCTTCTCACAGTTGAGATCCTTAGATGTAAGAGAAATTTTTACTCCAGTAGTTTCTTCCCCAGAACCGCTAGACATTGGAAATCCCTTCCAGGTTCCTGCTTCCCCAACTGTACTGACATGCAGAAGTCCAAGTTGAACGTGAACCGATATCTTGCTGCCGAACTCCCCAAATAGTACCCCTGTTGCTTATGTCCCTGATAGTAACCCCCTACATCAATGTTGCAATATGTCTTGTTGGGGTGAAAATGTAAAAAAAAACCCCAAAAAACTGAGCCATATCGATGGTAATAAAAGTATTAAGATTACGAAGGGGTGAAACATTTGTTGATCATCACTCAATCTCGTTAAACGTCGGGCCCCTTGGCAAACACCCCCCAGACAGATATATATATATATATATATATATATATATATATATATATATATTCTACAGACATATCTCCATTGTATCTCTTTTGATTGTGGTTAGATCAAGTGCTTTATTGTTTATGTTAACTTATTTGATTTAGAACTATAATTATAACCATAAGAATGCATGAATGTAACCATAAAGATAACTTCATTATATATATATATATATATATATATATATATATATACTTATATATATATATACTTATATAAATAATAAGAATGTAAAGATATATTTAGTTAAACATTATATATCTAAGAGATTACATAGCACTAACCATTTATAGTAATAATGTAATCATATAATATTACAAATCCTTGGGCTATAAATAAATACATAAGTTTAAAGTAAACTCATGTAATTTACTTCAGTAGAATACAAAGTTTTTGACTTCATAGTATCGACTGATCATCATTTGATGAATTCAACCCGAACAATAGTTGTTATTGCATACATAGATTTCAGCACTTGGAATTTATTATCGCTTAAATGGCAGAAATTGCAGGGTAAAATCTTAATCATTATATACATTTCAGTATCACACGTACTTAAAAATATATATATATGCCTATATTAAAACTTTTGTATAAGATTTTTTTAAAATAACAAATATGAATCGATAGGAGTTGACTCCTACCAACTATAAAGATTCTTAAGAACTCAATTGATGTACACTGACACAAACTTCACAATCAATTATCTGCCTTAAATTAGAAGATCTTCCTTAAGTCGGTAATTTTTGTCAGCATTTTCACAAAGGTTACGTTTCGGCACTCCTTAAATTAAGTAATAATTACTGACAAGAAAATAATTTCATCTGTCTTCAGTTCTTTATTGGAATTTAATGGTTAAAACTATTCACTATTCAAGTTGTAAACCTCATTTAAATTAAGTAAACTTAGATTAAGTAATTATAAAACATCGGCGGTCGGGAACGATCAGGCTGGCTTTCGTGTTGTGGTGTTGGTTATGTTCTTGACGTATGACTAAACTAAGTATCCGGTGGGTTCAGGTCGAGGGAGGAGGGGCCGGTGAGGGAAGGGTACTATGTCGTAGCGCTCCTTTTGAAAGCAAGCGTGGGGCTCTTTAGACATGTGGACCGGCGCTGGGTCCTGTCGCCACAAACAAAATCTGCCAGCGGGCATCTGATTGCACCAAAGGCGGCACATTCTTCATCCAGGTGCACTTTGGTGTTGATTTTCAAGCCAACTTCAAAGATGTGAGGTAGCATGATGTGTGCCTTACTTGAAACTACATCAAAGACTATAACCGTGGTTTAAAACTTGTTTTCATCGACCTGGGGGCGTCCCTGTAATTCGTGGCAATATAGTGATGCAATTCGGGAGTGCTGGTAATAGTCCTATTGTCACAACTTGGATCGGTCGAGAGCATGAGTTGTGCCGCAACACATCTCCCATCTCGCTGATAGTACATCGTGTTACTTACAGACATGATGGAAGCCTCTGATCGCTCTTGAGATTTGTACACAACTGGCTTAGTAGTAGATGGTTAACAATAAAAGAAGAAAAATCGGTTTTCAAAGGGAAATATAATTACGAACGGCGTGCAATGCGTAATGCCCGTGATCCACTTTCCATAGCAGTAAAGCAACGAAACTTGGCACAGTTATTAGTCTTTCTCTACATAGGAACAACCCAGAGTTATGCATCATCTGGAAAACGCTTTCCTTTCAAAAAACAACTTAATGGCTGGGAAGAGGTGAAAGTCAGAGTGTCAGTAGAGTAGGGAGGATGGGGGAGGATTTCATAACCACATGCCCGTCCTTCTGATCCGGCGACATGCGAGTTGTGGACCGGAGCGTTATTCTGCAGGAGGAGGGTACCTTTGCTGATCTTGCCTCGTCTCTTGATTTTGATAGGTTCCCTTAATTTCGTCAAAAGTGAAGCATAATAGGGTCCTGTAATTGTGGTACCCTTCGCCATGAAATATGTCATCACTATACCGTTCTGGACCCAGAAGAATGTGAGCATTACCTTGCCAGCGGAGGGTTGAACCCTTGCCTCCTTTGGAGGTGGTGAGTCCAAGTGCTTCCACTGCATTGACTGGGCTTTCGTCTCTGGACCATAGTGATGGGCCCAGGTTTCATCCTGTGTAATCAGTCTTTTGAAAAGCTTTGACTCAATTTCTTGGCACATCTCCAAATTCATCCTCTAGCACTCGACGCGAACTTCGGAATCAATCAGGAAGACACCTTATGCATATGCAAATGGTCATGAATGATAGTTTCCAGATACCCTGTACTAATCTTGACATCTTGGGCTATTTGGTGAATGGTAATGCGCCGATCTTCCGTAATCGCAGCCTCAACTTGACGGCCAGATACCTCATCAATGGCAGCAGAGGGGCGATCAGGTCTGGGAGCTGTTTCCACAGACTTCCGGCCATGTTTGAATTCGAAATGCCAGCGTTTGACAAGGTAATGTGATGAGGCAATATCACCATAAGTTTCTTCCATTTCATCAAAAGTCTTCTGTAGTGTGCGCCCTTTCAAATACAAACACCGGATCACTGCTCGACATTCACCAGGCTCCATTTCACACCTGACTCAGTTAAATCACACATAGTTCAGAGCTGTAATTTGCCGCATAACCCGTATAGATATGAATCATTGCACATGCAAAATTTCAGCTAGATCAGACAACTGTAAGTTGGTCAGAGGCATTACTTATCGCACTCTTCTCGTATGTTGTTATTTTAGGGCGACACGTTTTATCGCTTCATTCGTATATGAAAATGCGTTAGATAGAATTGTTGAAAGCCTAAAACTACGCACGTTCAAAATGCAAAATATTTTAAAATTAAAATGACACTCTTCGACCGTTCTTATTGAGATACTAAATTGACATCAACTTGTAAGAATAGTTATTTTTCCGTTCGTTTTATAAAATGTTTTCACTTTTGGATCTGACTTTGCCATCCCCTAGATTAGCAACCCGGTCAGTTGGATTTGACTTTTTCTAAAAGTAGTTAAATTATATAATCATCACTTTTGGATCAGTTCTTTTTAACAGCTACTTTTATGCAATTTACTTTATCTATTTCTGCAAAATCAAACGAGGAATCTGTTGATCGAAGATAACTATCACCTAAAATCTATTCGAAAGCATCGTGCTCAATTGAGGTATTAAGAACTATTTTAAAGCTTAATATTAGCTCACCAATCCCACGTTAAAATAGTAAGGCCTGAAAAAAAATTATGGACATTATGACATAAAAAGACGTTTCGAGATTCGTAGATAAATATATCACGAATTAGACCAAACGAAAATAAAATACAAATGCAAACCAAACTGGACATGATGAAAATATACAAATAATATTGCTAATTTTACACACTAAATAATTCAAAATATTCTCAAAAAAATGAGATGATAGAACGAAAACATGGTTATGATTTCCCACATTAATTTATAACGAATATGAAGAAGGATGTTGATAACGGGGGACAAAAGAAAGTCACCTGCGTTTGCTCGTTGTTGAATTCGTTGCTGCTGATAGTATGCACATATTTTGGAATAATTATACATGTAAATATGAAACACTTAATTTTGATGTTTTTCTTATTAATTCAATGCGTTGTTTACGTTTACACCCATTCATCATCATCATAATATATATATATATATATATTTATATATATATATATATATATATATAAAGAGATAAATTAAGCAAAGCGCTTGTTTACTAAATTTATATATATAGTGTAAATATGATTATATATATATATATATATATATATATATATATATATATATATATATCATACTACTTGAATATGTTACATGATTTTCGTTTGGATTACTTTTATGCAGGTCACGGGTAAGATTTCTTTGTTTTTCACATGGATAATATACAGTACAGTACCTTATTTTTTTGGATAGAATAGTGTACATATATCTTATTTCCTGGGTAGGAGTACCAGTACCTTTTTTTCTAACTTATGAATAAAGAAAACTCTATACGTTCATGTAATTTTCTGTTGGGCTAAATTTTCTGTACGTCAGGGGTAAGAATGTTTTTTTTATCTGAGTGCTATAGTGAAGAAGAACTTTATTTCTCACATGTAAGTCTTACTACTCGAATATTAAACGCGATTTTTCGTTTTATTACCTTTTACGTATGGCACAGGTAAGATTTTCCTTGTTTTTATATGATTAATATACTGCATTACGTTGATAGAATTTCTTGTACACATAAATAGATTAAAAAGTAAGTGATTATTGTATGTGATTTTTGGAACATAACATTTAGACAAATATACAAACATGTGTAATACATTAAATTAATAATGATCAGTTAATTATTTTAGGAGTAAATCGAACCCATACAAATATATAATCATATACGAATACTACTAATCATTAATAATGATCGGTTAATTTGTTTAGGAGTGAATCAAATATATAGAAATATATAAACATATATACATAATTAAAATTCCCAATTATCGGTTAATTAGTTTAGTAGTGAATCCAATACATACAAATGTATAAACATATACCAATACAAAATGTCGTCACGATCTAGTTATGTGATTTTTTTGATTGTAGCAAGTAAGCCAATATATCATATAATCTGAATATGAGATTTTCGGTCTAAAATAAAAATATTCTTGTGTATTTATTACATAATAACATTTAAAATTTAAGAATATCGAAATTGAAAAAAAAGGAAACGATGGAGCTGTAAACCGCGACACGTGTGCTAATAATCGGTTACGTTATCCACTGCACCTAAGGGACAAACGCTTTGGTAACGTGAAATATCTAAATAAAGAGATATCTGTTTTATACGATGTACGCATGCACAGAACGACACCATTGTGATACGCTCGTAAAGGTGTCATTTCTTTTAAGTTTGGACCCCTTTTTATATTCCTTAGCATTTTTTTTTATCTGAGTTACTACCTCTAATAAAATACTGCACCAATAATTTAATCTTTTGAGCACGCCGTACAACGACCATCCATTCAGGGTGAGATACAATTTGAAAATCGTAGACAGACACAAACACACAGAGACATAGTAAGATATATATTTGTGTGTGTGTGTGTGTGTGTGTGTGTCTGTGTCTGTGTCTGTGTCTGTGTCTGTGTAAAAGTATCAGAAGGCTATAACAATGCAGGACCACAGGTGTTGATGTGATACGACCCATGAACAAAAAAAAAATGAACAATACTCTTCTATGTTGTTTATCTCCCTATATCTAATAATTTTCCAAAAATATTACAAATGCAAATAATTAAATGTGGATTTACTATTTGAACTAACCGCCAGCTGGATTATTTAAAACAATACCTCGATATATTACTGCTTTATATGTGTTATTCTTTTGGAAAATAAATGCATACACGAAGATAAAAAACTCTACAAGACCTCCGGTCGTTTTCCTATTTTTGTTCATATGCCAAAAAACTTCAACACTCGCCTTCATTGGTATTACCTTCATATAATCTTCTTTATTTACGAGCAATGCTTCAAGTAAACTATCTTTACTTTTTAGAATAAAAATATGTGTGTATATATAATACGTATAATACGTATATATATATATATCTTACATATCCGTTATTCTCTCTCTCTCTCTCTCTCTCTCTCTCTCTATATATATATATATATATATATATATATATATATATACATACTAGCAGGAGTACCCGTCGTTGAAGGGGTTCAAAAAAGCCCTCCAGAAAATGGACTGTGACTGATGAAAGTATGATAGGTTATAAAAAGGAGGGGGTTGTAAAGAGATAGGTTTTGATACTCAAAAATTTTATCCTAAAAAAATATGATGAAAGTAAAGATAATTTTCGCGAAAGTATATTTTTTATATCAACTTTGTTTCCATTCGTAGCCAAGAGAGACCAACAAAATGATTTTTCCTTACGAAGAGAAAATGTTATATATATAATAATATAAATATACAACAAATAAATGTTACCAGAGTAAAGTTACTTTTATGGTAGAAAAGTTAATTTTTAAGTAGTTTGTAATTTTTTTTTTAATTCACGAACCGGTTGAAAAAAAATCAAAATGGCGGCGACTTTGAAATGGAGAGCCCCGTTTTCAATTTGAAGGAGCGGCACCTGAGCATTCTGTGTTAACAATTTAAGAGAGTTGCGTCAACGTAAGGAATATTTATACAAATATGTTAAGGTTTTCCGTTATTTTTTGCTTGAGGAATATTCGATTATGTCATGTGTAGTTTATATAAAAATTCATTTAAGCAGTTATCGCCTCATATTTCGTTTTAATTTCGGTTCGCTTAAATTATTTCAAGTAAAGAGCATTACATTTTTTCAAAACAAAAAAAAAACATGAACTGAACGCTTATTGACGATTATAACATTTATTTCTTTTATATTTATTTTTTCGTGTAGTCGTTTGTTTGCTTTTGTGCTAAACACTCTTATTAAATAATATCGACGAAATATCGAAAAACAAAGAAACAAAAACAGTTTTAAAAAATAATGAAGCTTTACATACTTTAGTAAAATAATCCGAAACAGCAAAATGGGATATTAAAAAAGTAAACACGTCATTACTTTAGTATTTTAAAGTAAAAAATCGATATGAATATGAATAAGAAGAAAATGGCGCCCATTTCAAGCAGAACAGCTTCGTTTCAGTTTTACAGTATTGAACGGTGTAGTATTGTACCGTCGGATTCAGGGTTGTACTATTGTAATGTAAAGAACACGCAGAAAGTGTTGTAATCAGCTGAACTCCTTCTAGTACACTGACCAAGAAACTTAAACAGATATATAAATAAAAATAAAAAGCTTATGTAATTTTTTTTAAAAAAGACACGTAATCACGTGAGCAGGATTTCTCCCTTCTTTTGACACGATAGCAAGTAATGCTCTCTTTTTTACTATTTATCTATTTATTTATTTTTGAAAGAGTGCCACATGCAAGTGGAGGAGGAAACCACAGAGTTATGCAAAATTTGTGTCCAGAATTGTCTAAAGTTCCGACTTTGTTTTTTGGCTTTCACTTTAATAAGAACGTGAATTTATGAGGTGAATTTATTCGACACAATGTGATTCAACTACATAAATACATAAAAGCTAAGATGTATAAAGATTAAAGTTAAGGTGCTATTGTTGACGCTCACCCCTTTAAAAAAAAAACCTTGTATAACTTTGTGACATATTTACATTCTACGGAGGTCAAGCGCGAACGAACACTCAATAATTTTATCATACCTATTTATTCAAACTGATACATAATTATCAAAGTATATTCATGCAAATAGATATGATACGTCTTTATTAAAGTGTATGCCATATTTCCATGGCCCGAACGCAGACCCCACAATTTTATTATACCATACCTATTTAAGTTGAAACATACTTATCAAAGTATTCTTATGTACATCTATATCAAAAACACTTGTAAACGTTTTATTTTGCATTTTTTCCATACTTTGTGGGACAGGCGCGAACGCAGACCACACAATTTTTATGAACGACCGTTCTTCCAGACAAAAATACCCATTCCTGACCCTCGATACTTCTTCTATCATTATATGTAATCAGTTTTTTAAAATAGTCAACCATATAGGAGCTTATTCGTGACCAGGCACACACACACACACACACACACAGAGACGTGCCCATGCATCCAAGAGGTACACACTTAATCAATTTGTCGTTCAAGGACTTCTGTCCAACCATGACGCCGAACAATAAACACAGCATATCATTGTCTTATCTCTTGTCACTTTGGAATTTCCATATATTTGTGAATACGACTTTCCTCACCCGATTACCCCGAGGGCCTATATTTTACTATTAATGTAATGTACTGCTTGCTTCCATTTTCTAATGATCATAGAGGCTTTCTATTCATTAGCAGATATAAAGCCGCATTCGATGATGCTTAGCTTAACCTCAGCCGGTCAGTTTGTCCCTTCGACTTGTGCTACATTTAAGCCATCCTGAACCTAACTCTCTTCTTGATGTGGTGGTACAATTCAGACTTAAACTGGTAGTCCCTCTGCAAAAATGGTAACTTACAAGACGTTATAGGTGCACTATTGGAAATAGAAAAAAATAGATATTAGCGAAGCTTAAACTCGACTTTTGACGAAACAGAAATGTGTAAACAGCTGGAAAAGCCGAGTCAACAACAACCAGCGTCAATATCCAAGTTGCACCTCCTTTCAACGAAAAGATGAAAAAAAACAATGTATGCTTATTTATGTTGATGATTATTTTTTAATTTATGAAAAAAGAAAATTAATTAAACTTTTTTTTGGATCGGAGAATAAAAAGTTTATTTATTTTTTACTTTCGATAAATTGAACTTATTAAACTAACAATCGTAAAAATATAAACTACTCCCACATATTTTCTTTATATTAACCAACTTTTGTAGCAGAAAAAACGGCTCGGTTAATATTAACTTAGAATCTAAGGATACTTAGTGTTGGGTAAACAGAATACTGTGCAGATTTTCCTCCAAAGATTTTTTTTCAATAATTTCTTGAAGCATTTATTAAACTTTTGCAGATTTTTATTTAGACTAAGCACAGTTGTGAGAAGGGTGATCGATGTTTCTGCTGAGTATTCGATGCGAAAACCCCTTCTCATCTGCCAGACAGTATGGTCTGATGGCATTAGTTGTTGTCTCGGTCTCTAACGTCTGAATTGTCTAAGCGCTTCGGCATCTCGCAGCTGTTTACGTAGCAATCGTTAGATGTAGCACAGGAAGTCGATTTTCTCTTGTTAAATAATGTACACCTAGACAAAAAATATATGATATATAAGAATTAGAGCCCTGTCTATCTGTTCATCGTTTTTTATTATTAGGTTTATTCCTTAACTACTTTTAAATAATAACATTTACTAACTTTCATTTGGCAAAAAGTAACATTTAACCAATGCAGATTTTCGAACCTGTGTTGTACTTTTATCTTTTTTTAAACGTTTGAATAAAACTTTTTAACAGGGATTTGAATGATGTCTACACTTTAGTTAAATAACTTTAAGTGAATATTAAAATTCAATCAATTTTGTAAAATGCTGATTTAATTCCATTATCTAAACCAAGAATATTTTATGTTACAACATAATATCATGCACTTGATATATAATATACGATATTAGTAATGTTCTATAAGAAGAATTGGGAAGGTATGAACTCATCACATCTCCATTAAACAATGTCTAAATTCTGAACAAAGCCATTTTACTTATTGTCCTGTTGTACACTTTCCAATATGTCTCTCTTAGAACCTCTTTAGAATAACCGTCTCTCAAACTTAACACCATCTCTGAAAGGCTACTTCGATTATACTACACAAAATATCGCAAGCACGTATTGATTAAAGTATGGGGTTTCTTAACTTCTAGTGACTATAATTGATGTTGTTCTTATAGTTTTCTTTCTGTTGTCTCGGGGGTGTGAATGGACTATATTTATATAGAAGAATGATGATGATATATATATATATATATATATATTATTTTTTAATTGGAATTCATTACTGAGATGAGTATTATTTATATTAATTTATTTATTTCGGACTATTATTCTCATATTTATTAGTTGTTGTTTCACGACATTTCGGCCAAATATTTCTCTGGCCTTCATCAGGTGGTAATCGCTGAGAAGGCAGTTAGTAAATTCGAAGATCCTATCCGTCGCTGTTACAACCTGACGAAGGCCAGAGGAATAGTTGGCCGAAACATCCTGAAACAACAACTAATAAAGATAAGAATAATAGTCCGCAATAAATAAATTAATATAAATAATACTCGTCTCAATAATGATTTCCAATTAAATGATATATATAATATTCGGCAGGGACCCGAACATGGGGGATCAGATAATAAATATACATGGAATTATAAGATCAAAAAATCCAAGCTTGATATCCATTCGGGGCCTGTGGCGCAGTTGATAGAGACGTTGAATCTCTACGGTTCCAGATGAGCATTGTCTGAAGATAGCGGTTTCACTCCTACCCAAAGCCGGCCAGAGGCTTACTTGGTCAAAACGTGGTGAGACGACAACAACCACGGATGGCGGTGATTGCTGAGAATGCAGTAAGGAGATTCGAAGTTCCTATCCGTCGCGGTTACCACCTGACGAAGCCAGAGGAAAAGTTGGCCGAAACTTCGTGAAACAACAACTAATAAAGATGTGAATAATAGTCCGCAATAAATAAATTAATATAAATGATGCTGATGTTTATAGTTACTATTATCAGAACCCATGCCTCACTGTCATATATGAGATATCATAAATTAGTAAATCCCGAAACATTGCAAATATATTCGTCGAAATGTTAGCTTTTTACCAAGATAACTTTTCTGAGGAAACTTTATATAAAAAAAAACGTCAATAAGCGTACACATTTCTAATTTTATTTTTATCCATTAAAGTAATTCTAACTTCAAGCAATAAAGATAACCTTAGTATTTTCCCGTTTTTCTAATTAATTAGTGTTTACTATCGAAATAAGCCATTACTTTTCAATATAATTAATATATATATATATATATATATATATATATATATATCATACGCTAAAATAACGTTCTCTTTTGAATAACACTTGAAAACACATTGCAATAAGTAAATGTCCACGACATTGGCCATGAAATGTTGTCTCCTACTCTACCTAATCTCCTAAAGTCACAAATATATATAAAATGAATACAGTTGAACACAGTGAAAATGGTCCAACACTAGCAAAGTTTTAATGTTTATTGTATAATGAAATTAAGCTTCAATTGGTCATTTTGACAAAGAAGAACTAAATCAGTTAGACGTCCAAACCTTTTCCCCGTCAACTTTTAGCGTTGTTCTAAAAATCATTAGTGTCTATTTTATCTATATACGGCAATCTACATTTTCTTTGTTCCTTGGGCTGGGGGGCGTTTATTTAGAGCAGATTTAGATGCAGATAAGATGGTGGAGGAAAACTACAGAAATGTAGTTTTCTTTAATTTAAGGATAAAAAAAAATAAAATAAAACGAAAACGACATAAAGGAAAACACCAGGCGTTGTTCCTGATATTTCGGAATGATAATGCGTAGTATATTACAAGGTTTAAATAGCTATTCTCTAACTGATGTAAACACTAAAAGAAAAGCTACGTTAATTTTTCTTGCTGCTGATTGTGAAATTGCATGGAAAATGTTATTAATAAGTGAAACTAAAATCTAACAGCTGAAAGAATATAAGTAGTACAATATTATGAAAATATTCCAGATGACGTAAATGAAACATGTAAACCTACTTTGTCTGAGGTACTTTTAATGATTTGATGAAAAATCTACCTTTCATATTTACTTACCTCGTCACTGGGAATAATTCATGCAAAAACTATGTTTTATGTGGGAATAATAACGTTTATTAGAAAGAGGTATACATCCTTGGAATAAAAAAAAAATGTTTTATCCTTCTTTGATCGCAAACAGATACATGTTAGTACAGAGAGAAAAATTCTATGTTTGCAGTCAATAAAAATAACCAAAGTTGATTAAGAATTTTTTTTTTAGAGAAGAATTAATAGTTTCTTTCATTTTTTTCATTCATACTACTGTTCTCACATGATTCGTAAAACGTAGGCAACTCCCGGACTTTTTCAGATATATCTAATCGGATCAGGAATATGATCGGAATTTCGAACTAAACTATAATTTAAACACAGTGTTCTCATTTCCTCAGTCCCGATCAGGTTCTGATCTTAAAGAATAAAATATTTATATTCTTATTATCGCAATTTAATTGTAAACCTCCAGTATGGTATCACTTATT
This sequence comes from Euprymna scolopes, assembly GCF_053919585.1. Lineage (NCBI taxonomy): Eukaryota > Metazoa > Mollusca > Cephalopoda > Sepiida > Sepiolidae > Euprymna > Euprymna scolopes. Next base: position 131,898,934 of record NC_136484.1, read on the forward strand.
ACGTTGAGAAAAAAAAGTTATTGCAGAATTTTACTTTAAATTTCAAACGTTGAATGCATATTAGATAAAAACAAATTCGCACAATTTTCTTATTTCAATTCAAACTAGATCGAGGAGCCTTTGAAACAGCTTGCGATATGATCAAACTGTTTGGCACAGGAGTCGCTACTTGACGCACATCACAATAGTGGTTTCAAACATTTGAGGGCGGCGACGAGAGTCTTGAAGATGATGAACGTAGTGATCAGCCATGAGATGTTGACAACGATCATATAAAAGCATTACTCGAAGCCAATCCATGCAAAACTGTTCCAGAACTTGCTTTTGAATTAGATGTAATCTATACAATGATTTCCAATCATTTGAGAGAGGTTGGAAAAACAAAAAAAATTGCTAAGTCGGTTCCTCACAAACGATAACCAAAAGAAACGCCGTTATGAAGTGTAATCTTCTCTTTTACGCAACAAAAACGACTGGTTTCTCGATAAAGTGGGGTCTTTTCGATACGGTGACGCTCAGGTCAAGTGTTAGACACCGAGAAAACTCCACAACACTTCCCAACACTTCCCAAAACCAGAGTTGCACTAAAAAAAAGGTCATGCAGACTGTTTGGTATTCTGCGACTGGTCTCATTCATTACAGCTTTTTTTAATGCATGCGAAACTATTACGACGGAGAATTACGGCCATTCGGGACAAGATCGAGGTGTAGTGTCTGTTCCTCGGATGCTGCACTTCTATTTCTTGTTCTCTTTCGGTGGAGGAGAAGTCCTTCACGACTGAGACAATTTTTTTTTATTTTTGTACCTTTTCTCCACGTTAAAAAACGACACTGGTGTCTAACTCTGTCCCGTGGGGAGGCATAGTAAATGATATACATCAGAGACTTTGACAACAACACGCAACAAGAATGTTCAATTCTCCTCCACAACCATGCCTAACAGCACATTGCTAAATCGACCCTGAACTTTGCCTTATTCGCCCTATTCTATAGACTTATCACCTATCGACTACCACTTTTTAAAGTATCTCGACAACTTAGTGCATGAGAAATGCTACAAAAACCGAAGCAATATCAAAAACCCATTCAGCAGCTTCAACGTCACCGGAACGAAAAGTTTCTCTATAGCTTTGATAAATGCACTTGGTCTTGCGTTGACAAATATGTGTTGATTGTGATGGTGCTTATTTCGATCTGTAAATGTTTATTTAAGTCAAGTTATGTTTATTTGAATTTAAAAGTAAAAAAAAACAAAACTGCAAGAACTTTCTTATTAACATGATAAAAAACCTGATATGCTCACTTGTGCCACGCGCTCATGCAGATAATAAGAGGTTACATCGCCCAGACTGAGAGAATAACATAAAATCATAGGAATAGTCTAAATAATCAAAACAATATATGATAAATAAATTGTTTTCTGAACCGTGTTTAGATTTATAATAAGAATGATCACCACTAATATTATTATAAATGAGAGAGTGAGAAGAAAAACGGACGGATTAAAAATTTACAATGTTGTTGAAGAAGGCATACGATAACATGATCTAATTTTTTTTTTATTCAACCCAAACAGATCATCGCTCAGGTAGATGAAAGTTAGATGCAAGAACTTAAACACCAGGGTTGAAAAGTGGGGTTAGGAAGTCAGCGTCCCACTGATAAAAACGAGTGGTTTGGGGTCAGAGCAACGCGTTACGCGACGAGAAAGGATCGCGAGCCGGCCTGTCGTCGACCCTCTCCACTTGTCTGTGCCACACGCCACAAGTTAATCGTCAAAATAAAGTGCATTTTAATTTTTTATATCAACAAAGGAAATTGTTTGTTTTATTATTAAAAACACAGTATACATTTGCTGCTACCTATATTTTATATGTACGGTTCAAGATTCGCTTGTTATCCACCAACACTATTAACTAATCCGCTACTTCACGCCCTCTTTAGTAGAAGGTTGTCAAATTTTTCAACCAATCTAATTTTGTAATAGCTCCTTACATAATTCTATATTCCAGGAGTTGGAAACAAAAAGTTTTTTATATGAAGCTATCTTTTTGAGCATTAAAAATGCTGTAGACTTTAAGAGCATAATTATGCAGATGCTTGTTAGTCCTTTTTTCAATGAGTTAGATACAAGGCCAGTTTTGAATGTGGAAATAAAGAAATCTGAAATGAGAGAAAAGCAAAATTCCAGAGGTTTTCTCTTTCACAGGTCAAGGGCGGAAAATATTTTGTCAGTCAGTTATAATTAAATTCATGTTAATCTATCTAAAAGAAACTCTCTTTACACCTCCCCGATTGTCTCCCTTTTTTTCAATCAGACTACACAGATAGGCGTCAATATACACGCACAACTCAGTACTATAAATCCTTGTTATAAATATAGCTATTGCGTAGTTTATATTTAGATAGTCTATAGAAATGATAACTACGTATATAGGTTTTTATGTTTTTTATTTTTTTTTAAATTTTATTGCGGACTATTATCCTCATCTAAAAAAAATCATGAATAATACTCATATCAATAATGAATTCCAATTGAATAATATATATACCATTCAGTACGGACCCGACTATGGAAAATAAGATAATAAATAACCATACATTTATAATACCAAAAAATTCAACCTTGATTGCCCTTCGGGACCCATGGCGCAGTTGATAAAGACGTAGAATCTCTACGGTTTGGGTGAGAATTCCTTAAGATAGCGGTTTCAATTCTACCAGAGGCTTACTTGACCAAAAGAGGGTGGGATCACAACAATTATGGAAGACAGTAATTGCAGTGGATGTAGTTAGGAGATCCGGGGTTCCTATCCCATCAGGGATGCATCCTATTGAAGGCCAGAGGAATAGTTGGGCGAAACATAGTGAAACAACTAAGAAAAGATGAGGATAATAGTCTTCACAAGTTCTGTGATAAATCATAATGGAATTTATGGGTAAGTAATTGGATTTGCGTAACATAGATCATTATTACTACTTATACGACGACGATGGCTAATAAATATGACTCAAACATACTTTAGCTCCCAACATACTTTAAAAATCTGTATAATTTTGTACAGAATATAGGGAGAAAAATTGTGGAACAGATTATTATTATTATTATTATTATTATTATTATTATTATTATTATTATTATTATTATTGTTGTTGTTGTTGTAATTGTTAAAACTACTACTACTACTACTACTACTACTACTTACATACCTATTCACCTACTTAAAAACCATACCTACAATACTACAATATTATATATAATACTGTGTCTCCAGAATTATTGATACTGTTCACACTAAATTTAGTATGTAAATACATTGAAATGCATGATTTTCCACAGGGATATTAACACGAACACACTAGGAACTAATATTAATATAATGATTAGATGCCCAAGTATTATCTATAATGGCATTAAGTTCATATGAAAGTGACTTACGTACTAGATGTTATATACTTATTTATATTATTTGTAATACAGGGGGATTTCTAGCTATTTATTATCTGTATACAAGGAAAAATTTCTTTGATATTCGGTAACATCTACTACATGTTTTTGTCTTTTTTCATAAACATATTAAGAATATGATGAAGGTGATATAACTTAACTAAATGAATATATATGCATTCATATACACACACACACACACATATATATATATAGGATACATCGTATATATATATATATATATACATATGTATATGTCTATATGTATTAGGTAGACATTATATAAAATGTAAAAAAGAAAACACAATGCAGATTAACAAGATTAGTTGTGTTATGCATAATAAAAACTTACTTTTAGATTTGTACTCGGTTACTAGTTTCGTCTATGTGATGTTGAAATATCAAACTGTTTTAAGGATACAACTTATTTCTCTAGGTATTCTATTTTTGTCTCAACATAATCTTTCTCGAATGTATACTTATTAACTGTATTCAATAATATTCAACTGTAAAAATGTATTTACAGTTTCAGTACACACATGTTTTAATCCATCATCTATGAATTGTTATTTCTCCGTTTTTATACATAGTTTCCTTGCTATTTCAAGTCTATGATAATAACAATCTCTGTTTTAGTTTCAGAATTTATCATAAATACATATTGAGAGGCTCGGTCTTTATTGCTCATCATCAAAAATATACTTTGCCTTCTCATTCATATCCTGATTTACAAGGGATCGCTACCCTGTTATAGTTTTCGAAATTTTATGAAAGTGTGTGAGATTACATGCGTTTTAGTCTTAGAATCACAATCAGATTAAAAACGGATTATGTGATTTTATACAAATTTAGGTTTTGTCCTATACTTCTTACCAGGTTTGCAGTCTGAATCATTTTAATTATATTTGAGTTGTAAAGCAAATATCAATTCATATGCGGAAATGTAATAGAATGTGTTCATCGATACGTATATAGGCGTGCGTGCGTGTGTAAAAGAATATATATATATATATATATATATATATATATTCTTTGGCGCCCGCATATATATATATATATATATACACACACACACACACATATATATATATATATATATATATATATATATATATATATATATATATATACTACGTTCAATTTGTATTCATAAAATGGGATTTAATATGCAATTCGTTCTATAAACCAGAAAAACACAACACTTTTTTAAGAAACTATTAATACGATAAATTATGTGTTATTTTCCGTGCCACGCTTATATCCGGATCGTTTAATTGTTATGTACTTCCATTGCTTGTCATGAATAATTTTACCAAGAATTCTGCATAAGTTTTGGTTCGGATCGGATTATAACTGATGGCACTCCAGTAATCTACTTTTTTTCTAAATAATTTTATCAAAAATTCTTCATAAGTTTTGGTTTCAGTTTATTTAGTAGGTGCCTTAGCTAGAATCTAAACCAGTGGAATAAAATCTTTTGAAAAAAATATAAGTATATATATATATATATATATATATATATATATATATATTATATCTATAAAAGTGAAAGTGTATGATGTCTGTCTCTGTGTGTCTGTGTACATTTTCATGCGCAAGAACTCTGTCAATTTTAAGTCAACAGACTTTAAATTTAATATACAGGGTACGGAGATTCGGGAAAATCGACGTGATAGGAATTCGGCCAGAAATTTTGCGAAAAAAGGGTCAAAGTTCAACGATTTGAATTTTGAGAACTCTACCAAACTCGTCCGACACTTTTTCTGTCTAAACACTTGAAATTTTAGATATAGGTTCCTTGGACATGGATCTAACTTAATATCTTGATTTGAGCCCCAAACAATAAATTTTAAGGGGTCATAATAGTGGTCAAATTTCCAAAAATTGACCGCTTTTTTTTCTCAGCATACACCTCCAAATACCCGGCCAATGTCGAGCTTCAGCTAGTTCATACTAGTTTATCTATAAAAGGGAACGTGTGTGTATGTGTGTATGTGTGTGTGTCTGTTTAAATTTCACTACGCAATAACTCTGTCGATTTTAAGTCTACAGACTCGAAAGTTAATATATAGGATACTAAGATATAGGAAAATCTGTGATCGGTTTTCGGCCAGAAATTTGGCTGTAAAGGGGTGAAACTTCAACGATTTGCCCTTTGAGAACTCTTCAAAACTCTTTCGACAATTTGGGGTTTAAACACTTGAAATTTTAGATACAGGTTCCTTGGACATGGATCTAACTTAATAACTAGATTTGAGCCCAAAAAAATAAATGTTAAGGGGTCATAATAGGGGTCAGATTTTAAAAAAGTTGACCATTTTTTTTTTTGCTTAGCAGAAACCTCCAAACATCCGGGCAACGCCAGGCACCCATGCTACTATATATATATATATATATATATATATATATATATATATATATATATATATATATATATATATATATACTGATATTTTTTTCAAAAGATTTTATTTCGTCGGTTTAGATTCAAGCTAATGCACGTATGTCATATGGATATATATATATATATATATATATATATTAAACTGCGACTTTATAATATATAACATCGATACAACATAAAATCTATAATAATATATACGAAATCTGTCAGAATTAAAATACATTTAAGCGTATTGTACGAGCGGGCATTGCCGGGCGTTTGTGCTATCTTAGATAACTACTTTTGCAGTGTTAACAAAAAAACACACAATAATAACAGAGGGTCTTCCTTTACACTGAACATCTACAGAATTCCAACATCAATTTATTACATATGAATGAGTCCCCTGTAGAATTTTCCCAGGTTCCGCTAGTGTTTATATTAATAGCCTGTTTAGTATTTTCAGTATCACGCGTACATTCGGGTCGTTTAATTGTTATGTACTTTCATTTCTTGTAATAAATAATTTTAGCGGGAATTCTTCATAAGTTTTGGCTTCGAGTTCGATTAAAGCTAATGGCACTCAAGTCATTTAATTTTGTATGCATAATTTTACAAAGAATTCTTCATAATTTGGGTTCCAGGTTCGATTATAGCTGATGGCACTTACGTAATCTATTTTTGTTATAAATAATTTTACCAAGAATTACTCATTTGGTTTCGGTATCGATTATAGCTAATGGTACACTATTTTTTTAAAATAATTTTCTCAGCATTTTTCCTAAGTCTTACTTTCGGTTTCTATTTTAACTGATAGAAACTTAGTAATCTTTTTTCAAAATAATTTTATTATGAATTTTTATGAGTTTTGGTTTAGGTTTCTATTATAGCTGAAGGATCTAAAATTATATATATATATATATATATATATATATATATATATATATATATATATATATATATATATATATATATATATATATATACTAGCATGGGTGTCCGCCGTTTCTCGGGTGTTTGAAGGTGTATCCTGACCAAAAAAAAAGTGGTAGTAGGAAGGCAGGCACGAACCTGTACCGTGAAGGAGGAAAAGACCGTGAAAAAACGTGACGTCGTTGCTGTTACGACCGCCGTCAAACTGTGAGCGACGTAGGTTTGAATTAAGGCTAAACAATCGAAAAGAGGGGGTGACTTTCCAAAATATCGATAAAAAAAGCGACGCCGCCCAGTAGAAAAGTGGCCAATGTAGAGTAAATAAATTAATGCTTTTAGCCAATTTTTCGCTATTTTCGTCTGAAGGGTCGAGCTTTAAACGATAGTGATCTTGTGAAAATCCGTCGCATTTGTCAAATGTTTTAGGCAGCCATGCAAACATACTTACATATATACATTTATATATTGATAGCTCAATTTTTCGACCCAAACCGATTAAAAAGCATGCCCTATCTCTGAATACCCTTTACGTAAATTTAAAATGTTTAGGCCAGAAATTGTCTGAGTAAGTTGGTAGAGACACCAGAGGTCAATTTATTTTTAAACTTTGACCCTAATTATGACCTCTTAAAATTTATTGTTTTGGACTCAAATCAAGTTAGATCCATACCCAGGGAACCTATATCTAAAATTTCAAGTGTTTAGAGCCCAAATTGTTGGAGGAGTTTGGTAGAGTTCCCAAAAGGCAAATCGTTGAACTTTGCCCCCTTAACAGTCAGATTTCATGCCGAAAACAGATTAAAAATTTTTCCCAACTCTCAGTACACGCTATATCAAATTTCGAGTCTGTAGACTTAAAATTGATAGAGTTATTGAGTAGGCAACTGTACACAGACACACAGACAGACAGTCACGTTCCCTTTTATAGATTTACTAGCATTTCAGCTCGGCGTTGCCCGGGTGTTTGGAGGTGTATGCTATGCAAAACAAAATAAGAACAAAACATTGGCCAATCTTTTCATATTTGACCCCTATTATTACCCCTTAGTATTTATTGTTTTGGGTTCAAATCAAGTTATTAAGTTAGATCCATGTCCAAGGAACGTATATCTAAAATTTCAAGTGTTTAGACCCTAGCTTGTCGGAGGAGTGTGGTAGAGTTCTCAAAGGTCAAATCAAATTAACAGATAAATTTCTGACCGATCACCGATCACATAGATTTTCCCAAATCTCAGTAGCCTGTATATCAAATTTCGAGTCAGTAGACTTAAAATTAACAGAGTTATTGCGAAGGAAAATATACACAGACACACAGAGAGACAGACACACAGACGCACTGAGACGTTAATTTTATAGATATAAGAGCATGGATGCCCGGCGTTGCCCGGGTATTTGAAGGTGTATGCTGAGCAAAAAAAAAAAAAAACAAAACAAAAAACAAAAAAAAAAAAAGCGCTCAATTTTTTTTAAATTTGGCCCATATTACGAACCCGTTAAATTTATTGTTTTGGTCTCAAATCAAGTTATTAAGTTATATCGATATCTACGGAACCCATATCTAACATTTCTAGTTTTTAGACCCAAAATTGTCGGAGGAGTGTGGTAAAATTCTCAAAGGTCAAATCGTTGAACTTTGACCTCTTAACAGCTAAATTTCTGACCGAACACCGATCACATAGATTTTCCCAAATCTCAGTAGCCTGTATATCAAATTTCGAGTCTGTAGACTTAAAATTAACAGAGTTATTGCGAAGAAAAATCTAGATACACAGACACAAAGACACGTTTACTTTTATAGATATACGAGCATGGGTGCGCGGCGTTGGTCGGGTTTTTGGAGGTGTATGCTGAGCAAAAAAAACAGTCAATTGTTTTACCTTTGACCACTGTTATGACCCCTTAAAATTTATTGTTTTGGGCTAAAATCTAGTTATTAAGTTAGATCCATGTCCAAGGAACCTATATCTAAAATTTCAAGTGTTTAGACCTCAAATTGTCGGGGGAGTGTGGTAAAGTTCTCAAAGGTCAAATCGTTGAACTTTGGCCCTTTTAACAGCTGAATTTTTGGCCGAAAACCGATCTCATAGATTTTCCCAAATTTCAGCACACTGTCTATCAAATTTCAAGTCTGTAGACTAGAAATTGACATAGTTATTTCGTAGTGAAATGTACACAGACACACAGACAGCTAGCCAACCACCCAGCCAGACAGACACACACACAAAAACGCTCACTTTAATAGATATATAGATAGACTAGCATTTATGCCTGGTGTTGCATGGTGTTAAGAGATGTATGCTGAGCAGAAAAAAAGTCGTCTATTTTTTAAAACTTTTACCCCTATTATGACGCCTTAATATTTGTTGTTTGGGGCTCAACTCAACTTATTAAGTTAGATCCATGTCCAAGGAACGTATGTCTAAAATTTCAAGTGTTTAGACCCCAAATTGTCGGACGAGTTAGGAAGAGATCTCAAAGGTCAAATCTTGAACTTTGGCTGTTAAGTAGTTTCCCAAAATCAGTACACTGTATATAAAATTCCGAGTTTGTAGATTAAAAATTAACAGAGTTATTTCGTAGGAAAGTGTACAACAAAGACACAGAACCCCAGACGCGTTCATTTTTTTAGATATACTAGCATGGGTGCCCGGCGTTGCCTGGGTGTTTGGAGGTGTATGCTCAGAAAGAAAAGGTCGATTTTTTTAAAATTTGACACCTATTATGACCTCTTAAAATTTACGGTTTTCGGCTAAAATCAGGGATTAAGTTAGATCCATGTCCAAGGAACCTGTATCTAAAATTTCAAGTGTTTAGACCCTAAATTGTCGGAGAAGTTTGGTTGAGTTCTCAAAGGTCAAATTGTTGAACTTTATCTATTTAACAGCCAAATCTCTGGCCGACAATCGATCAGCCAGATGGTCCCATATCTCAGTACCCTGTATATCAAATTTCAAGTCTGTAGACTTAAAATTGACAAAGTTATTGTGTAGGGAAATGTACACACAGACAGACAAACACACACAGACACGTTCACTTTTATAGATTTACTAGCATTTAAGCTCGGCGTGGCCCGGGTGTTTGGAGGTGTATGCTGAGCAAAAAAGAAAGCGGTCAATTTTGTTTAACTTCGACCCTTATTATGACATTGAGTTGTTTGGACTCAAATCAAGTTATTAAGTAAGATGCATGCCTAAGAACGTAGATCTAAAATTTAAAGGGTTTAGACCAAAAATTGTCGGACGAGTTTGGTAGAGTTCTCAAAGGTCAAATTGTTGAACTTTGACCCCATAAAAGCCAAATTTCTCGCCGAACACCGATCACATAGATGTTCCCAAATCTCAATACATATCAAATTTCGAGTCTGTAGACTAAAAATTGACAAAGTTATTACGTAAGGGAATGCACACACACACAGACAAACACACAGGCACACAGATACACAGACACGTCCACTTTTATAGATATACTAGCATAGGTGCCCGGCCTTGCACGAGTGCTTGAGGTGTATGCTGAGCTAAAAAAATGTTTTTTTTAAAAACGGTCAATTTCTTTAATTTGACCCCTATTTCACCCCTTAACCTTTATTGCTTTGGGCTCAAGTCAAGTTATTAATTTAGATCCATGTCCAATGAACCTATATCTAAAAGTGTTTAGACCCCAAATTGTCGGAGGAGTTTGGTAGAGTTCTCAAACGTCAAATCGTTCAACTTTGAATCCTTGACAGTCACATTTCTGGCCGAAACCTTATCACATAGATTTTCCCAAATCTCAGTACCCTGTATAACAAATTTCGATCGGTAGACTTAAGATTGACAGAGTTATTGCGTAAGGAAGGGTACACACATACACACAGTCAGACAGACAGACAAACATGCCCACTTTTATAGATAGATACATACATACATACATATATTAAACACAAATATATACGTATACATAAATGCATATGGAAACAATTTTATGTTTCCTGTACACATTTTACGCAAATATTATGAAAGGATAAATCATGTAGATTATCTGCATCCATATAATTACACGTAATAATTAACTAAAGATGATCATCCAATAAGAAAACCGAAAAAACTAATAGGGAATTAATTAAAATCAATGTTTAAAAGAATATGCAAATTAGCTAGATCTTTTGCTAGTGATTGCAATTCCACAAGCCATATATAAGAAAGTTGTATTTTCTTTTTATATAAATAGAAAAGAGTGGGCTTAATATGAATATAAGTACACACAAACGAAAAACGAATTTATAGGAGTATTGGCTAGCATTTCAGCTCGACATTGCCAGGGTGTTTTGAGGTGTATTTTGAACAAAAAAGCGATCATTTTTTTTTTAATTTGACATCTATTATGACCTCTTAACACTTATTATTTTGGTCTCAAAAAATTATTAAGTTAGATCAATGTCCAAGGAACGTACATCTAAAATTTCAAGTGTTTATACCTAAAATTGGCGAAGGAGTTTAGTAGAGTTCTCAAAGATCAAATCGTTGAAATTTGACCCTTTTACAGCCCAATTTCTGGCCGAAAACCGACCCCAAAGAATTTCCAACATCTCAGTACCCGGTATATTTAATTTCGAGTCTGAGGACTGAAAATTGGCAGAGTTATTGCGTAGGAAAATGTACACAGACACACACAAACACGTTCACTTTTATAGATATATAGATAGATATATATAAATCGTGTGTAATAGCGTTTAGCAGTAGCTCCCTCCACCAACGCCCTGGAAAGCAATCCTACCGTCTATTTCCTCAGATCGCAGGACATTAAACGAAGCGTCCGCCCTTACTTAATTCAATATGGCCGACACTTATGCGGGTCGCAAGATCATCCAACATCCATTCCAACGACGCTCACTGGTGGACTAATTCAGTTAGGACCGCTCGCCCTCAACCTGATACAGAAATGGAGCCGATATAATTACACAGAAGCGGCAAAGTATGCTCCCATCGGCCGAACTTGGGATAATGTCCAATGCCGGTGTAGAAATCATTATGCAGGATGGTGACTCATTTTACTCTGCGACTTCGGTGATATTTTTGCATCATTTAAAAAAAAGGATCAATTTTGAAATAATAAAATCCTAGCTATCTATCGCATTTTTTATTTGCATGCTTAAGTTATTGTATTTTTATTGTTTACTAGCAGGCTGCCCGGCATTGCCCGGTCGTTAAATACGCCTAAATGTGATAGTTATATTAATGCAGATTTCGTATTTATTATTATGTCATGTTCGCCTCTATATATAATGATGATTTACAAAGTTTAAAAAATAACCCATGCGCCATCACAAAGAATCGAAACAAAAACATTTAGCTTACGATTTACATTTTCCTTTAAGTTAATATCTGATATATAAGAACATTTTTGCTTTTTGCTAAAAATTAAAATACGAACTAATAGCTACTAGGTTACGCGTGTATATTCGTAATGCTGTCATTCGACCGTCACCTGGCAAATTGTTTTTTTTTTCATATTATTGCACCGATTTTTCCCGGCTAAAACTGAAATATGAAGTTTCGCATGGGTTTGAATATCTTTATATTAAATTTCATGTCTATAGACCAAAACACGTTAGGAGGATTTTGGTAGGTAAATTTTTTAAACAAATATGTATACCCATGCATAAGTATAAAGTGAACGATGTTTTTGTTCACTATAACCTTTTTACGCAAATATTACGCAAGTAGAAACCATGTAGAATATCTCCATGGATATAATTACAAGTAATAGTTAACTAAAGATGATGATCCCATAACAAAACCGAAAAAAACTAATAGGAATTAATCAAAATGAACGCTTACAAGAATATGCAAATTAACTATAAATGTAACCCCACGACACATATATAACAAAGTTGTATTTTCATTGTAAATAAATAGAAAAGGGGGTTTAATATAGATATCAATACACACAAACACTAATTTATTGAGGCATAGATAAGTATTTGTATTAATTTATTCATTGACGATTATCGCTAATCTTTTCTACAATGTTTTTAGAGTTTATATTTTATTCCGATGTGAGAATATATTTAGTAATAGAATATTTTTAAATACACATATAATTTTATTTTGTTATTGACATACAGATATTCAACTAAAACCAAATACAAGCAAATACAAGTATCTGTCTATATCAACACACACGCGCGAATATATATATATATATATATATATATATATATATATATATCAGATAATATTATATTTACGCATTAATTTTCAGTATTATTTCTTAAGAAACGTCAACAAAACCAGACGGACACAAACAACGTATATATATATATATATATATATATATATATATATATATATATATATATATATATATATATATATATATATATATATATATATATCCTCTATAATTTGTGATTTTATGAAAAATCGAACGTGTAAAGGATACATACATTTTTTCGTCACAAAAGTGATGCGAAAAATATATTAAAAGTTATAAACAAACAGACGAATTCTGTTATGTTTAACGATATTTGCTTTCATAAATGAATTCTATGTAAACACACACACAAACTCACACATGCACGCACGTATATTTATTTTAATTGTCACATTTTTTTAATTACTACACACATTTTGGATTTTAATTTGAGTCTGAGTAGCAGCAGTAAAATTCCGGATTTTTTTAAGAACATGTTCTTTTATTATCTTTTCGTATTAATAATACTTGATACCTTTCTATTTTTGTCTGGTTTTTAAATTCTTGACTTTTAATTTCTAAAATTTTCACTCATTTTATAAACATTTTCACAAAAAGTGTTTTTTGCATTTATAACTAGTTTTCATGTAATGCTGTTTCAGTTAATGCAAGTACCAGCAAATTTATAGCTTTGCTTTAATATTCATTTGCTAATATCTTTTTTTATTATCAGACGAATGCATTTCCTTTAAACTTCGTGAATTAAGGACATCTAATTTTACTTTTATGAGTATCCTGTCAAAAAATAAATTAACGTAAAATATAATTTTACAATCTTTTATTTTTTCTTCTCTCTCTCCCATTCTATTTTTCTTTCTCTACCTCTCTCTCTCTCTCTCTCTCTCTCTCTCTCTCTCTATATATATATATATATATATATATATATATATAAATATATATATATATAGTATTCTACACTTTTAAACTTCACCGAACAATTATTTTTTCCAGAGAGCATATACGTCATTCATTAAAAATATTATTTTAATATTCATATAAATAATAAGATTAAGTTTTATATATCTATATAATAACACGCATTCCCAGTTCTCGTTTTTACGTTATCAGTGTTAACTCATATTGGAAATAGTATCGTCCGATTAGCAAATATGTTAATTGCTGAATAATATTATATTACTAAGTTAAAAAGTTTCGATTTTATTTTATTTCATAATAAATTATCCCCAACAAAAATTGCTGCGTCTTGTCCACTAAAACAGAAAAATGTTGATTGAAGAAATCGCAAAACGTATCAATTATTTCCTTGGGTTGAGGAATATTTTACTAACAATAAATCCAAAGAAAATAAAACATGATATATTCATTATGTTACAATTAATTGATGCCATCTTAAATAAATACAGCAAAAGACATGCAATGTTTTATTGTTTCCAAGGTATTTAGCCTACATCGATAATTCGATAATTATTTGGTTGTAAAAGGTAAATTTCAGTTTTTATTTCGGGAATTTAATTGATAGCAAAAATGTTAATATTATAAATAGTAAATTATTGGGATTTATGTTGAAAGTACGGTTTAATTGCAAAGGCGTTCTGCTAGTAAATCATTATTATATTGCTTCTGATTACATAAAAAGTATATAATAGCGCTCGTTGACTTCTTATTTATAGTGAAATTCTTTTTTTCACTATGTCAGGCAGCGTGGTAAGCCTGGGTTTTTTGTTTGAGTTTCGATACATTTTCCTGCTTCTCCCTACCGCTTTAAAATTTTCAATTAATTATCTAACAATTTGAGGATGGTTTCGCTTGCTTAATCTTGCGTGACAGATTTATTTAGGTCCTGAATATGACCTTAAACTATATCCGATGGTGAGGTCTCAGCTTGCGGGCTTTAGGGAGTGTGGAGTCACCCTTTAATTGCTACTGCTCTCAGGTTCACTTAGACCCGGAGTGGTAGTACCTGTTAGGGCCCCAACTATGGGTTAAATAGAAACCGACTTGAAAAAATATATTCTATTAAAAAGATTTTCTTCAAAATCACTGAATTCGGCATTAAATAACTTGAAAAGGGCTGATATGTCTTTAAAAAAAAACAAACTAACCAACAGATTTATTTATATACACGTAAACATTTTTTGGGGTATGTAAATATAGGTCTCTCTCTCTCTCTCTCTCTCTCGCTCTCTCTCTCTATATATATATATATATATATATATATATATATACATACATATATATATATATATGTATATATATATATAAAGAGAGAGAGAGAGAGAGACAAAGACAGACACAGAGAAAGAAAAGGAAATAAAAGATAGTAAAAGATAAATAATTTTGAAACAAAAAGTGAAGTGTGCAAATGGCAGGGTATCCTCTCATTAATTTCAGATTTACTAGCTTTTGTATCGTGTATGCATTTATATAAAGTAATTGAAACAACTAGGCAGTACATACTCGGGCTAGAACCCACCCACAATTAGAAACAACTGGCACCAATTAAATCTACCTCCATCAACGATATTAAATATGAAGATATCAATACAATTATATGATTCCTAGACTTTTTAGCCCGTTATAAACGAGCAAGAGTTATATTGCCTTGATTTAGAATAAGTGATTTATGACGGATGTATTTTTTTTAATATGCTAAGATTTGGGCTCATATTTACATTAAATATAATCTCTATTGATCCCAAGTAAATTTTGATTGTACATTGAACGTATATCCAAATACTTTGTTTTTTGTTTTTTATCAAAACAAAAGTCCATACAAAATTAATCAAGGTAAGTCTGTAGTTTTAGTAACAACTTCTACAGTAAATTTATTATGGTGCCTAATCCATATTAAACTGTATTGGTGCCTTGAACGGATACCATAGGACGTAGTCCGCTGCACCGTTACATAACATAATCCATACAAATTTTCAGCCGGATCGGCTATAAAGACTCCGAGAGTAGAAACAGACAGACAGAAGCATGTGATACAGATGTAAACTGCCGTATATTTCGGGAACCTTGTTTCATTTCTGGATTTAGAAATTAAGATGAATAAGATTAATTTTCAAACTAACTTGCTTAGAAAGGAGGTGGGTTTAATTTTTATACTGTTATGATGACGCACTAATATAGCAATATTTATATTTACAGATTTATGAATCGGGTTTGTGATATTTTGTGTCAGAATTGTTCGATACTCTTTTAATATCTATGATTTTAGTCGTAATAGTTCTTTCAAAGATTGAAAATTCTTGGTCTTTAGATGAACTTCAAATGCGCTATTAGATTACATTAAATTAGTTTAATTTGAAATTGTAGAGGTTGAGTCACTTAGCAGGCTCGAAAAATTAAGAGTTAATCTGTAAGATATGAAAAGTGATCTATCGAAAACAGGGGATTGCTTGGTCTTTTATGAAGACTCCTTCTATATTGTCGTTTGTAAGACCAGGTAGATCTACAGTTTTTAGTGTTATATCACCTCAAACAAATTTCAGTGCTACTTTGCCATAAAGGGCTATTATTTGGGACACAATTTACAAGGATTCTCTGTAGAAATTTGAGCAGCAAGATATCCATACGGTACACTTGAATCTCTGCATGCCAGAACAGTTAGGGAAGTAAGGGCCCGGGAGGAAATCCCAAGGTCTTACAATTGCAGGAAAAAACTGAGTAGAAAGTTTTCCTGTATCTAGAGATTTTACAGTGTCGTGTGGGATCTTAGCACTTGTTAGGTTAGTCGGCGATATTTAAGTCTAGGGAATACAAGGGTTTTGAGTTCAGTTCATAAAAGTGAGTTTCATACCAAAATATACTTGTAAAACAGGCGCAGAGATGCAACATTTCGGCAATCGAACAGAGGTTTTGGCTGGATTACCAATCTTTTAGAATCCTGTCTAAGAGCAAAGTATTAATGGCCACTGCACCATCATACTCCTGGCAACAATACTCTATGTATAGATGACTAGTGGCTTTGTAGAGGTACATGATACTCTCAGTTATGTGCAACGTTTTTGCACGTCAGAAAGAGCACAATTCACTGCAGCAGCTTTGGCAATGATCTCCATGCATTTATTCTGAGTCATATTGCTTTTGAATTTTAAGCTGAGGAAGTTGAGCGAAATGCTTCGAAGTACTGTATCATTAGCGATGGCAATCAGAGTTGAAACATAATTTTTGTAGTTATTAAAGAAAAGAAGCTTATTCTTGACAGCATTAAATGTTACCATCTATGTATGAACTCATTTAACTACGGACTATTTCGTAAGATATGTGTGCATTCGTTTTCCCCTTTTATCTGTTACCGAGCTTTTTTATCATCAAATACACTCAGCTCAAAAACAATTTTACAGGGAAAGTAGTTTGATAATACCAGGAATAATAAAGTCCAATTACCAATCATTGCGGCACACCCGCATTTATATGTTGTTTTTATGTACGATCATCGAAGTCAACATGGGATTTTTAAAGAAGGATTTTATTATGTTAAGTATTCGTCCAGTAATTTTATTTAATTTTCATGAAAGAACCATTGATCTAAACCCTATAAAAGGCCTTAGATATATGTAGGGCAATTGCTCTGGCCACAGCTGACTTGTCCCGTTCGGAGATGGCAATTAGGATAACTGTAGTAGAGCAGGCCTGCCTAAGTCCATACTATCGGTCGAATAGAAGTTTATTATCTATAAGGTAATGGACTAGTGTTGGGTGATTAGGGATTGAAAGATGTTGACGATAAAAGGGAGGGCTAATGGGACGATAGTTGTGTAAGTTAGTTCTTTCGCCGAAATTCCTTAAAACTGGTTTAAGAGGAGCAATATTCAAGCAGTCAAGAAATTAAGATTTTGTTAGGGATTTATTGAATACTTTAGAGAGGACCGAGGAAATCTCAGCAAAAATGTTTATTTTAATAGGATAAGGATGATACCATGCCTACACACCTTCGGAGTATCTAGGTTTGTTATAACACAACACAAACACGGGGTGATTTGTTGGGTCTAAAGGGAATAATAAGGAAAACGGTAGGGCAATCAGGTTTAACCTATCGTGGGAGCAGCCTCATTATTGATGGATTGTGCTGGAATTGTTAATTCCCTATAGTGTACTATACTGTTATGAATTTTCCATAAATCGTAAGTTCCTACTCTCTGCGATTTAATGCGTTTTCCGGTGACTTCGGTATGACTTTTCTTGAGTTTTTTTTTTTTTTATTGGACTATTTTACTCCAACAATCATTTTTAGCTTCTGTATACTTCTGGCTAAGTGTACTGGATTTATGTAGTATAACTCTGCATATGCATATTCTTTATTAGCAATGGCAGCTGGAAAAGTAGAAGTTAACAATTGATGAGAGTGATATTTTCCATTAAAGACCCAAGTGGGAACTTGTGACATATTTGCTCGTTTTTACGAGTCAATAGCCCCATTTGCGTATTATTACGCAGTAATGAGAAAATATCTTACTTCATGAAGTTTGATGTGCTCTTTGATCGCTCCCCACTTAACATAGTGCAACGACCTTGTTGTTTTAAGCATTGCTTTTTAAGTCGAGATCGACGGTTTAGGAGTGATTTCTACCAGTATCACCATGTGATCAGCATTCATGAGTGGCCTATGATTATTTTCACACAATCCTCGGGAACTGTGGTCAGAAATATATCTAAAGATGGGGTCTTCTTATCCTGTTGATCTGACAGACTGATCTGGAACGTGACATTCTGTGCCAGGCCTTGGGTATAGAAAAGCTATGTGTTATATCACCACATGTCAATGCCTTGTCGTCTAATTCATAGTTTAGATCCTTTAGACAAGGGGTGTGGATTTTGATTATAGACCTTAAGACCGTGCGTGTGTATTTATGAATCTCTATAGCAGATTGAGAGAAAATAAACAGGTTAAACTGGTTACAGGGAAGGGAAGAGTGTAGGTTAGTTTAACTTCGGGGAATTTTCTAAGAGGAATGGTTTTACATCGTCTAAATTAGTTTTACGTCCACGGGTGAATGCAAACCTTATTAGAGTAGGAGATTTAGTCTTGTTTCAATGTACGTCTTGGTTGCCCTTATTATTTTTTAAGCTGCGATTTTATTAAGGAATTTCAATGTTAGGGTTTGTTGTGTTTGACAAAGTGAATGTGCATACCAAACCCGTAACACAAGTAGGATTTCAGCCGACTCTTCTTCCTAAGGATCGAATCCTCGTCAAAAATCATTCGGATTTGGGTGCAGGTAACTTTTCCATGTGCGATATAACACTTGAACCATCTTTATATTATACAACTGATGATAGAACGACCGCTCTAAGCACTGCCAAAGAGTTATAGCTTCTCTATTGACAGTCGAAATAGAGCAGCCAGACATATTGGAAAACCGATACCCTCAAATCCTTCAGATAAGAATGGTCCTGTCTAATTGCGTAGACATATGTAACAATCATGAACCCTGGAGTTGCCCAGTATTTGTGGAAGGAAATGTTACGGGAGCTTGAAAACGACGTTTATTTTCATGGTTAATAAACAAGGCCAAGCACCGCGTCTTTCTGCTGAGACTTTGCGATCACGGCTCTAAAAAGAGTATGAAAGATGGGCGACATGTAGATAGTATCTACTCCTTTAGCAGTTTAATGTGCAAACCGGTGATTCATATGATTTAGAAGTTCCAGAGAGGTTGTCGACTAACGATACCTTCTTCCCCCGTTTATTTGGTGCAAATGTATGATGTCAGTAGCTCAGATTTAACATTAGAATTTTGTCTTTCCTAGATAGATGAGTTAAGGAGTTCTTAGGGTTAATTCGTACGTAGCCTATTCTAAGCAAGATATGTTTGCGCCCAAGCATTCGCAGTTAATATCAACTGAGTTAGTATTACTGATATATGTACCATACCGAAAAATTATATTCTTTCTTAAAAGAATTAAAATAGAACTGAAGAATATGGTTCATCTCTCGTTATGAGATTAAAAATGGGTCTAATAACACCCTGGTGTATATATATTAGATTAGTATGTATAAGATTTAAGGAAGGACAAAATATATTTCAAAATGTTACAAATACTCTAGTTTAATAAGTGTTATAACGGCCTTCCTTGAACAAAGACATTTACATCGATTAGCACTATAAATAGCGCTAGTAATTCCAACACCGGTGAGAGAGATGCGACTGCACTTCAACTGCTAGCCGAGTGCCCAGCAGATATACACGCTTTCTTATCTTTGTACATTATTGTTAATACACTTGTTCCTTAACCCAACCTCGACTTGATTGTTCTTATTTTAACTGTTGTTCCACGACACAACAGATCGCCGACAAGGAATCGAAACCACCATCACTGCAGAGAATCACCAAAAGTGATTGAAATAAAAATTCGTAAAGTCTTTACTGCAGAACACCTTCGTCATTTCAACAGATATTTGGATATGCAAGGATTAATAGCGAATTAATTAGTACAATAGTAATTGGGCGACGGAAAAAATACTTGCTACCAAAATCTTCAGCGAAAATCGCGAATGTTGATAATTATTTAATAATTGAACACATTTACCAAGTGTTTTAGAAAGGGGAGAAAGGGCTCATTTTTTCTTCACCAGAAACCAATTTTTGTACAGTGAGAATTTTCTTCTGCAAAGTTAAATGTCCAAAACCAACTAGCAAATACCGTGTAAGCTTATCGTTATTTCGATGACATCTGGGATTTGGAAAAAACACGCTTGACTTTGTCAAGAGAAAAAGAGACACACCGTGAAAAATAATTATTTGTGTACGTCATCTGTGCTTAGCAAAAACGTAAAGAATCAAACAATTTATTGCAAAAGGCAAACAGGGTAAAAAAACCCTAAAAGTTTCCCATACGAATTCGTCGGATATTTAAAGCGACGGATCTTATTTTTGTTACGTTAAAATGAGTGGAAATAAAAAAATGTTAAACTTAAAATGTTATTTCACTGGATTGTTTCTAGTGAGACTAGAAATATAGCGTTCAACAAATTACGTTACGAAAGGACCGCTAAACTGTTCTTCTTCAAACAAAAGAATTGGGAAAGAACACTTGGTTGATTTATTTTACTAAGGAAAACCTCTTTAAAACAAGCGTAAATTGTAAACTGAATTCGTATGATAGATACGACATTCAAAACTTCACTGTTGGAATTGTTCCAATTCCAGTCAGAGCAAAATCTCGCGTTGCAAAAGCAGCTAATTCAATAACAAGTAGAAAGAGAAGAGAGATTTAAACAAGCATTTGAAGAAAAAATGCTTCAACAACAGAAACGCTTCGAGCAATAATTGATGAAAACACATGGGGGAACAAAGAAAAATTCTGGAAGCGACACAGTTAACTAAAGCGGATGATAATCATAACGCATGTTCTCAAACAGCTGTGTGGGCCGCTATTGAAAATTTCAATTATAATCCAGAAGACGATGTCACTATCGAATAGTAATATAGACGATATGAGAATATTTTTATATCGGATTGTGGTACCTGGTCAGACGCGAAAAAATATAGCCGTTTGCTAAGGAAATTGAAACAGCCTAGCATACAAAATTCGTGAATCATATTATCCTTAAAAAGACTAGTGAACTGAGCTTCCAAGAAATAGTTACGCTACTTACAGAACTGTTTTCTGCAAAAACGCTTCTTTTTCATAGGCGATATAAATGTATGAATGTTACTAAAAGAGAGGAAAACGACTACACTACTTATACATAATAGTGAAGAAGCATTGCGACGATTTTAAACCGGAGGAATTAGCAGATAATTTTAAATGTTTAATATTTGTGCAAGGGTTGGTCTTAAATATAGAGGCTGAAATCAGGCGTCGTGTTGTAAATAAACTCGAAAACGAACCGATTTTAAAACAACAAAACTTAGCGGAAGACTGAACGGTTTATTGCTTGAAACAAGACAGTCGTGACATAAAGATAAGCGGAGTGTCGCATAGTAAAAATACCCATCAAAAGAAAAAGTCGACTTAAAAAAATAACCAGAAAAAGAAACAGGGAAAAGATCCACCTGGACCATGTTGGAGGTGTGGAAATAAACATTGGTACAATGAGTGTCCTTACAAATCTAAACGATGTGACAACTGCCACCAGAAAGGGCATATAGCATCGCATTGTAGAAAAAAATCTGGTAGAAAGACATGCATTAAACTTACGAAAATTGAACCTGAGGAACAAAATATCCGGAAATATATAAAGGTCAAAATGTTTAAAAAAAAGTAAGGCTACAGCTTGATAGTGGGTCTAATAGTTCCATTATTAATATGCAGACATGGTAGAGGCTTGGAAGACCCACTATGATTAAATGGCATAAAACGGCGAGAAGCGTCAATGGCGAAAAAATTACCTTCGAAGGAGTATTATTGACGAATATTTTTTCCAGAACAGGGCCGAAAAACAAGAATTTTTGTCATGCGAAAATCCAACAACCCCTTTGGAACTGATCTGTTCGAAAAGTTTAGACTATGGGATCTGCCTTTAAGCTCATTTTGCCAAAAGGTTGAGGATTCGAATGTGGAGGCAGAAAAACTTACGAGGGAGTTAAAAGAGAATTTTCCAGACGTATTTTCAGGCGGTTTGGGAAAGTGTACAAAAGCAATAGCAACATTTGACGTAAAAGTAAATGAAGAGCCAGTGTTCAGAAAAAAGAAATGTTCCATACGCCGGTATAGAACAGATTGACGGTGAATTAGATGGACTCGAAAACATGGGTGTCATCGGAAAAATTGATCACAGTGAGTGGGCTGCACCAAAGGTTTACATCAAGGAGAAGTGTAAGGAGATTCGGGTTTGCGCTGACTTCGCGACAGGCTTAAACAGGGCATTACAAGATCACCATTATCCTCTTCAGAACCCTGAAGAGATATTTGTGAAACTGAGTGGAGGGAAATATTTTTCTAAAATCGACCTCAGTGACGCGTACTTACAAGTCCCAGTCGATGACGAGTGTTGAAAGCTGCTATGTATTAATACCCAGAAGGGATTGTACAAATTTAACAGACTTTCTTTTAGGGCCAAAGTCGCCCCTGCGATTTTTCAGCAAATTATGGGCATTATGTAAAATGGGTTGGACTTCGCAGTAGGGTACCTGGACGATGTGTTAATGAAAAGCGCTAGCAAAGAACAACACAAAGCTTATGTAAACCAAATATTCAAAAGGATCCAGGATTATGGATTTAAAGTAAAACAGGAAAAATACATTTTTCATGAAGAAAATAAAATACTTGGGGCAAATCATCGATAAACATGGAAGAAGGCCGGATCCAGATAGATCGAGTGCAATAAAGAATGTGCCTGCTCCAGAAAATATTGCGTCTTTATAAAGTTTCTTAGGTTTAGCAAATTACTACAATGTATTTTTGCCAAATATGCATAAACTAAGGCTGCCTTTAAATAAACTGTTAAGAAAAGACCAAAAATGAGGCTGGACGCTAGAGTGCGAAGAAGCATTTCGGAAAATTGAAGAGACATTAACGTAATATTTGTTTCTGGCACATTATAATTATAGTTACAAGCGATGCCAGCTCCTATGGCATAGGGGTATGCATTTTACACAAAATGGATGACGGAAAAGTGAAACCCAAAGCACATTCATCCTGATCACTTTTGCCCGGCCGAAAAGAACTACTAACAACTTGAAAAAGAGGCCCTAAGCATTATATTCGCGGTAAGGAAATTTCATCGTTTCTTGCACGGAAGGCAATTTCTGTTATAAACAGACCACAAACCATTATTAACGATTGTCGGATCGAAAAAGGGACTACCACAACATACAGCGAATAGACTCCAAAGATGGGGTACCATACTTCTGAATTACAATTTTCAAATGGAGTATCTACCATCTAAAATATTTGGTCATGCAGACAGGTGATCCAGGTTAATACCTATGCAGACAGAACCATTGGAGAATATGGTATTAGCAGCCATTCAAGCGGAAATGGAAGTAAAAAAATACGTTATGTAACCCAATAAGAGAACTTCCAGAAACGCTTAATCAGATTAAGAGTAAGGCAGACGTGGACGAATTTATCATACGCACGAAAGAAAGCATCAACAGTGGGAGGAAATTTTAAGTTAGATAAAAATTATATTAAAATTTGAGATGTAGTTTTTCACTTACCAACCTACAGATAAGGGAATGCATGAATAAGGTGTATCTAATATTAAATATAGTTTTAAGTATATACATATATATATATATATATATATATATATATATAGAGAGAGAGAGAGAGAGAGAGAGATGGAGAGAATGATAATATATATATATAGAGAGAGAGACGGGAATAATGACATAAACAGAAACTACAACTAATTAGTATATATTCAATATATACGTAATATTTAATAAAGGTATAGACAATAAGTATCTGCTTTACAGATCGAAATATAGATATAATCTATAAATATTAAGTATCAACTTAACATCGATGCAATCACAAATATAAATATAGACATCAAGTATTAATTTAAATAAAATTGCTCTGTTTTCTAAAGTTGAGGGAAAAGATAGAAGATACCCCCTTCACATAATAAATGTCATGTAAGAAATATAAAATGCTGTGAAAACTTATTGGTTTACATTTATATGAATTAGAATAAACGATTTCGACTATGGTAGTAAAATGCAGCGTTAAGGTGCACAGCTTGAATTCTTGTAAGATTTAAACCTCTAACACGTGAAAATGTAAAACACACACACACACATAGACGTGTAGGCTAATTAAAAGACCATATGACAATTAATTAACAAGTCATATTTAGAATGTTTCAACGAACATTTTCCATTAATATCTTACATATGACTGCATCGTTCATTGGCAGTTGTAATTGATGCATTCAAAAAATAATTGTTCTCCTTTTATTTGAAAGTAATCATAAAGCATGTATAAGATTTGCTTTATAATTTGTTATTACATTTTTTATGATCCTGCGTATATCCTAGATTTTCGAATATGCTAAAATATACAGTGGGTGAAAATACAACAATAACAACGTATTTGCAAAGTTTAGAATGACACGCTTTTTTATGACAAATATAACATGGAATTTATTCAAAGAATCAGATGCGTTTATGGAGTGGAATAAAAGTTTTGTTTTACATATAATGTAAAAAAGTTTTGTTTGAAATTTGCTGGCAAAATGATTAGATTTGAAATTAAATGTTGTTAGGTGAATATAGTGTAAGGGATAAGGAGTGGCGAAGTTAGTCGTTAAACCTGTTTAAAATGCCGTTTAATTTATTGTTATTAGTTTATATTTTACGCTAAACTTTTTTTTTGTAAGGTATTGATTTTGAATTGTTTATTTTTTCTTAAGTACATCCATTTCCTTTCACTCACACTGTATTATAATGCTTATTAATGAGAGAGATACGTTATAGAAGAAGCTATGTCCTTGTTTAAACACGTCAGGGTTTTTAACTATTTTTAAAATATTTTTCCGCGAGAATATGTATATATATATATATATATATATATATATATTTATAAAGTTTATATATATCGATAAAAGATCAACGTAAATCTATCTTAAGCAACTATTTCTTTTTTATATCATGATTTGATTTACACACAACCCATCTTTAATTTACGAAACACTATTAAACATCATCTAATTTTCTTGTGTTAATAACAAATGGACTTGTGAGACACGAATGACACTGATTGATTTAGTTCGAAGAGTATCACATAGTAAAATATAGTATGTGATATGTCGTGATGAGCTTCGGAATTATGCAAAGATATGTTTTATGATCAGCTTTTTGAGGAAATTTTATTTGTAGAGTTAATTAATTGATATTATGCATATTCAGCCTGTTCGTGTAATTACATTCGGTTTCAATTTGCGAAAATATACAGTTGATATATGCAGCATAGACTGAACCGCTATTTGTCTACAAAAATATACGAGAACACATAAACACTAACATTTTAAACTATCTTCTAGTACATTTAAACTTAACCGGAACCCTTAATTCGAGGTTGTTCTTTAATATATTCTATTTGTTTCCATATCCGTCTCAACTTTTAGTGTATTTCATCTTTTTTGTTTCAATGAGTCAGTCAACGTTATGAACTGAAATATACTAAGCCAAGAAGCTCCAATATAATTAATTTGTTGGATATTCACAAAAAAATCGACAATGAACTTTAACTCTGTATACAGCACACGAGAATATTACGACCTGTCTAGACCAGTTGTTTAATAAATACGCTTTTCTTCGCTGAATGTATTTATAATCTCTACGTTTCTGAATCAAAATGCAAGATATTGGATCTAAATATGTATATCTTGGGGATGTTGCTGATTTCCCAAGGGGACGAGTTGTCCTTCAACATCTACGCGATGTTATGTTTATCTTATATAGGCATTAATCCTGAGGAGAATAACGTTATTAATTAATCAATGTATTAATAACACCGATCTTAACCTTCTCTGCAGATTAAATATGCACGACAATGATTTCATTCGTTGTCTTTCACTTTTTCCCTTTCTCCCCTTTCCTCTCTCACCTTTTGTTTTTAGTTGTCTTTCCTCTCTTTACTTTCGTCTCTTTTTATCTCTCTTGCTCTCTCTCTCTCTCTATCTATCTCGCTCTCTCTATCTATCTATCTATTATCTATTACTCTCACTTTCGCGCACATTTTCACCCACACTTTCTCACATTATTATTAGAGAGCCTCTGGCACACGATCAATATACATTTCTCTGTCTTATTCTCCGCAGTTTCTCTGTGGTTGTTTTTTTTTAATTTTCCCACCCTTTTTACTTAAATAAAACATAAAAATACCGATATTTAATCAACTAGGATTATCTGCAATTAAACCATAGCATTTATCCTAGCATTGGCATCCACGTGCTGATCATCTGGACTTGGAGTGCTTGTGGACACGTCGTTGCTGAAAATGTACAGAATTAATTACTACGGACATTCTTTTAGAGATTATTTTACCAAACAACATTATTTGAACCTACCGGGTGTTCCGCAATAATTTTATAGTCCGCTGTATTGTTTCGTTTCTTATAGATCACCACACGATTAAATCATCCGTGATAGCCTAGTGGAACAAGCTCCCATGAACTGAATATTTCAAATCTCTCCTTTTCGTTTACATCACATGGTTGTGTTTTCTTTATTTAATCCTTAATATATGTCTTGGAATAGCTTTCTTTAGTCTGCTATCAATCTTTGGTTTCCACTCTGTGTAACATTATCTACTCAATCGTAAAAAAATAAAGCCTGAATTAAAACCTATTACCGATTTCAAAATATATTTCAGATAATCAATTTTGTTCAATCGTTTTCATTTTTATAAACCCATATAGGCGCCATCAATAATTTTCCAGGCTTTTTTATGGGCACTTTTATTGGTAGTACACACATACAATATTGTCCCCTTTGAACTAATCTCTTCCGGTTGCCATTCACTTGTTGTATCGTTCCAACAACTTCTGGAAGGACCCATAAAAATACTTTTGTGTGAGCGTATCAATGACACGTCACGGCATTTTCATCTCCTCAATTGTCAAAAAACGACAGGCTCTAAGGTTTTCCTGAGCTTAAGCAATGACCAAATTTCACAGGGAGACAAAATCTGGACTATAGGAAAAGTGAAAAACTGTCCATCTTTGTCAAATAGTCTGTGAGCACCCTTGTGGCAAACTTCCGCTTTTTCAGTTCATCACAAATAATTGTATAACAGTTCCCACACTGACATCAAATTGAGCACATTGTCTCTATAGACACACGACACTTCTAATCCATGAAATTCTTTATTTTACCAATAAACCCTGTTGTTCTGTCTTCAGTACTCCTATCACACCTCTAATCATCCCTCACAAACTCCCTGCCTTCCTTGAATCCCTTATGTCTCTCAAAAACTGTTGATCGATTCATACATGATGATTCAGAAACGGCCTGAAGAATTTCATAGTTTCTGTGACATTTTTTTAAAGTTTAAAACATAATTCTATAGCATATCATTCTTCTGAAGTGTCTTCACCTTAAGATTGATTTGTTTATATTTAACAGAAGGAAAACGCATCAGATATTTAGCTACAACAGACCGAATTTTCAAGTGTCTACAACAATTTTACATGTCTGTACACAAAGTCTGGAAACTTTAGGACAGTACCTCGTATATCTTTGTTATGGTAGTCATTTTTTTAAAAAATAATTCCAATTCAGACAAAGTACATTCTGTAGGGAAACTGCAGAAGATTACATTCTATTGTTTGAACGACCTGCTGCAGAGATTCATAGATCAGAGATCTGATGAACCATGCATAAGTACTGACTGTGTGGGAAATGTGATCGATGACAAAGAAATGTTAAAACGATTTTTCTTTATCTATTAAATTTATAACACATCTGATGTCGATCTATCAAAAAGAGAATGCTGTTTGATTCTTTGTAATATTTATACTGGGATTCGATGATCATAACTCTTCAAAACGGAGTAAATGTATCCTTATATCTTGACCTCGTTGAGAGAAACGACTTTCAGCCAGTACAATAACAGCATCTAAAAACAAAATGAATAGATAACACATAAAATAACAAGGAAATAAAAATGAATCGAAAAACTGATGCCGAAATTAAAAACAGTTCTTTTCCCCCCAAATAGAGATATTAAAAGGAAAAGGGAATTCAAACAGATTGAATGAAAACATAACTTTTAAATAATAGAGTTTAGTAAACAAACAGCGAAACAAAAAAAAAATCTGAGAATAAATAAAAAGCGGATACAGGCAAAAATATAGAAATATAAATATAAAGTCACATTTATGAGGAGTAGATAAAAACCGAAGCGATATTAAAAGAGATAATAATAGAAGTTAAGTCCAAAAATAAATCTTAAAAAATGGCAATCAGTGATTCTGAGTCATGGCGAAAAAAATCCAGTTTTGAAATCAAAGTTGGCGATATTTGCCGACAGCTGTCTGTGACTAATTCTTTTGCATCAAATTCTGGGATGAAATACCAACGAATGTCTGTTCTCGTCGTGGTTGAATGTATAAACAAAAGACTTTTATATGCAGAGTGACCAAATTAAATGAACACTATAGTTTCTCTGTTTATTTATTGATGAATTTTTTACAGCGAGACACCATTTATTAAGGCCCAGATGCCACTCGAGGATAAAAAGTTAATGGGTATACATTAGTCATTGTGATTTTAGCGTAGTAAACATTAGTGGGAATTTTGTAACTTGGATTACTTAGGGGGACAATTCAATAAGAACTTTTCACGTTGGACGGGAAGACAATCAGATTGTAGTCAGCTGGAAAGCAGGCAACCGGAATACAGTTTCACAGACGAACAGTTCTAAGAAAGAAGCCCTTTTCATGGAATCTACGTTTAGGTGTAGGCAGATATATAGAGTGTGGGGAATTGTTGAAAGTGGTTCTGGCTAGACGAGTGTTTTTTCGTGAAAGTCTTACAAAGGGGGGACCATGTCGTATATCGTGTGTTATACATAGTTGTTTTGCCGGACGTTGTAACATGGTCAATGGTTTGTTTGTATTCAACTACTGCTTTTTCGTTTCATTACTGTGATGGACGTAAAGCGTGAGAATGTTTTAAAGATTTGTTTTAATCGGGCAATTTCCGTTACCATGTTTTATAGTAATTACATTCTAACTTTACAGCATGCCGTGGAACGTGAGTCATTGTAGTTTTACTTTTAGAATAATTCACTCTTAATATCAACCGTAATATGCTCTGTTGATTTTTAAGAGAAACGCCCATTACATGAAGAATATCGAAAAAACTCCAGTATAAGCTGATGTTTATATTTTTACTACTACTACTACTACTACTACTACTACTACTACTACTAATAATAATAATAATAATAATAATAACTAGCGGGACCTGTGGAAATTCCACGGAGGCATATGTAACATATTGCTGCTGGGTATCCTGTGAGCGTTCAGCATGACTGAATACACCATCATATTATTGTAGCCCTTTTTTAAAATCTGTAAAAATATTTATTCAAGCGAGTCTATATATTAATACAGTAGTGTGTAGAACAATGAAATAGGATAGAACATTAAACAAGAGGTGAGTTATTTTTCCCTATTTAATAATGTAAACATGACCGTTAAAAAAAAAACAATATAAAGCAGTAATTTCAAAAATAAAAATTAAGTACATGAGTTGAGTGCCATCATCTATAATCTAAAAATAAGCAAAAACTTATGAAAAATTCTTGGCAAAATTGTTTATTAAAAGAAATGGAAGGGCACAACAATTATTAAACGACAGTCACTCGAAAGAAAGATGTAAGCGTGACGCACAAAGTAACACACACGCTATCGTATTAATATATAGATTAACAAAAACACCGGCATCGATCGGTCGGTCGGTATCTCGCCCACTTTTCCTCTCTCTCATACACACAAACAATAAAAAAAAATGTAAAAAAAAAATAAACAATGAAAAAATAATTTCTAAAGATATGATTACAAAAATAACACAGACAGATTAGCGTAAACACACACACGCAAATAAAAATGCTGTAGTAGGAATAATATAAAAAAAAAACAGCAGCATCGATCGTTCGGTCGGTCGGTCGGTCGGTCGGTCTCGGTCTCTGTCTCTCGTTCTCTCTTTCTCTCTCTCCCCCTCTCTAACTCTCTCCTAAACAATAACAAATGTAAAAACAATCAACAATGAAAAAACAAATAACTGCTGCAGATATTATTACAAAATATAAAGCTGCAGTGATGCATCCTTTTTTGTCAAATTTTAACAAATATAGCGGAGAGAACACGTTAATCGAATGTCGTCTGGAGCGTTCGTAAATGTGTATTAGGGAATTAATGTGTATTCCAGAATTACCCACACAGAGATGAGCGTATATACACACACAAATGAAAATGTAATAGCAATAATATTTTAAATAACCAAAACACTAGCATCGATCGGTCGGTCGATCTCGATCTCTCTCTGTCACTCTCCTTTTTTTCTCTCTCTTTGTTAAGCGATTAAAAATGTAAAAATAAACAATGAAAAAAAAACAAACAAGCAAATAACCGCCATAAATATTATTACACGATATAGAACTACAGAGATGTAGCAATTTTTGTCCAAAATATTTTAAATTAGAAAACTTAACAACTTTTGCATTTACCAGAAAGATAAATTAAGAAACACGAACATCGGTCGGTCGGCCTCGGTCTTTTTCTTTCTCTCTCTCTCTCTCTCTCTCTCTCTCACTCTCTTTCTCTCTCAAACAGTGAAAAATGTTAAAAAAAATAAACAATAAACAATATTGTTACAAAATGTAAAACTGCAGTGATGTATCAATGTTTGCCACAAATATTTAAAATTAGAAAACTCATAGCATCCGCCAGCCGAGAGATTTGTGCTATCGTGGCTTACTACGAAATAACTTAAAATAAACTAGGCGCTAACAACTTTTGCATTTACCAGAAAGATACAACCCTATTTTTTTTTAGAATTAATACTCAAATATAGCGACGAGAACATGCTAATCGAATGCCGCCTGGAGTGTTCGTAAATGTGTATTCCGGAATTAATGTGTATGTTGGAATTACAGATACACAGACAAACACAGACACATAGAATAGCGAAGTACACACACAAAAGATAATGTAATAGTAGCAATAATATTTTAATCCACGAAGGCACAAGCATCAGTCAGTCGATCAGTCTAGCTATCTTTCTCTCTCTCTCTTTGTCTCTCTCTCTCTATTTCACTCAAACAATAACACATGTAAGAAAAATAAACAATAAAATATATAACTGCTGTAGAATTGATTACAAAATATCTAAATGCAAGGATGCATCAATTTTTGTCCCAAATATTTTAAATTAGAAAACTTATAGCGTCCGCCGGACCAGGAATTTGTGTTATCGTTTTTTACTACGGAATAACTTAAAATAAATTATTTCTTAACAACTTTTGCATTTACCAGAAAGATAAAATCCTAAATTTTATAGAATTAAAAAAAAATAAGCGGTGAGAACACGCTAATCGAATGCCGCCTGGAGCGTTCGTAAATGTGCATAACGGAAATTAATGTGTACTCCGGAATTAAATCTCAACCAATGAAATTTGGCGGAAAGCGTGAAACACAAACGTGCACACACGTTATCGTATTAATATATAGATAATATATGTCTATATGTGTTATAATAAATGTTTAATTGTATAATGTATCGACAACGAAGTTTTTGCGGATATTTTTTATTTTTATTTCAAAGGATATATTTAAAATAAGTTTCTCCATAATATATTTACTTTGTGCATCATTTAAAAGAGCGTTTCCAGTTCTATCTAATTGTTAAAATTCCAATAATTTTAAAATAATTATATCTACTTTTCAGAACGTTAAATACTAGATGGAAACACGCAAATTCGCACAATTTTCTTATTTCCATTAAAGCTAGACTGAAAAGCTACTGAAACAGCTCGCGAAGCATCTGGCTAAAAATCATTAGTGAACGCACAGCACAATTTTGGTGAGAGAACTTTCCTCCTGGCAACGGGATTTTTTAAGATGATGAGCGTAATCGTCGGCCATCCGATGTTGACAACGATCAATTAAGAACCTTAGTCAAAGCCAATCAACGCAGAACAGTTGGAGAACGTGCTTCTGGCATGAACGTAACGTATACGACGATTTACAACTACTTGAGAGATATCAGAAAAAAAACTTGAAGAATAGCTGTCTCATGAATTTCACGACAACAACAACAACAAACACCGTTAGGAAGTGTAATTTTACATTGCTTTTTCAACAAGAACGACCCGTTTCTCGAGCGGGGTTTGACTTGCAAGCAAAGTGGACTTTTTACGAAAACCAGCGACAGCTCAGCTCAGTAGTTAGACGCTGATAAAGCTTCACCATACTTTCCGAAGCCAGAGTTGCACCAAAAGAAATCATGCTGACTATTTCGTAGTCTACGACCGGTCTCATCCATTACGTTTTTTTAATGCAGGGGAAACAATTCCGCGGAGAAGTACGGTCAAAGCATGGAGATAGATAAGGACCTCCAACAACAACACCCACCATTCTCCTCCGTTACAATGCCCGACTGAACGTTAAATAATCGACCCTGCAGAAATTGAACTAATTCGGCTACGAAATTCTGCATCATCTGACCTACTTACAAGACCTATCACCTACCGACTATAACTTTTTCAAGCATCTCGCAAATTTTCTGAGCCAGTAATGCTTTAAAAACCTAAGTGATATCAAAAAAGGCTTAAGCAACTTCATCATAAGCAGAACGAAAGATTTTTAGGTTACTGACATGAAACCACTTATTTTGCGTTAGCAAACATGTGTTGATTCCAATGGCGCTTATTTGGATCAATACATTTTTTGTTTGAGTCGATATGCTCATCTGAATTGAAAAAAAAACCCTTTCTTTTCAATATATATATATGTATATATATCCTGTTTATTATACAAACAGTATTAGTTATACATGTGAATACAGTTTTCAGTAGAATCGGTATTGAAGGAGACCAAGCCATCAGACCAAAAAGGACCTCTTTTCTGTCTGATGAGGTGATCTCCTAGAATATGGACTCCACTGAAACATGTATGCACATATGTAACCAATAATGTTTGTATAATAAACAGACTATATAATATGTTGGTGCGAAAACAATATCGTTTTGAACATATTTTACATTTATATATGATATCTGAATTAATACATTGATATATTTAGCCAAGTTTTACATAATTTTGAAGCGCGTTTTTAGTTCTATCGAGTCGTGTTACTCGTTTCCGTTCTCAACTTGTCATTCATTTTTGGATGCTTTCCGACAGCATGGACAAAATTAAAATCCGCACGAATTTCTTGTTCAAGTTCGAACTAGGCCGAAAAGCTTCCGAGCAGCTCATGATATCAATAATGACTTTGGTCCATGAACCACTAAAGAACGTGTGGCACAACGGTTGTTCAATAAATTTCCCAATGATGACAAGAGCCTCAAAGATGGGCTGGTTGACTGCAGTTGATAACGAATATTTTAAATCCCTTATTGAAGCCGATCTTCGCAAAACTACACGAGAAGTGTTGAACTCGAGGTCGGCCACTCAACAGTCGTTCGCCATTTAAAGCGAATAGGAAACTAAAAAACGTTGGATAAAATGGGTGCCGCATGAATTGAACGATAATTATAATTTACTATAAAAAAATCGTCGTTTTGGGATGTCTTCAACGCTCCGTCTGCACAACCAAAACGACCTATTTCTCCAGCGGATTGTATCGCGTGATGAAAAATGGATCCTTGAGGACAACCGGCAACGTTCGGCACAGAAGGTGGATACTGGAGAAGCTTCACAACACTTTGCGGAGCAAAAATTGAACAAAAAAGGTTATGGTGAATGGTTGATGGTCTGGAACCGGTCTCATACATCACAACCTTTGGAATCCGCGCGAAATGATTACGGTGGAGAAGTACTGCCGACAAATTTACGAAATGCACCAGAAGACCCGAGTATATGCCTGAGATTAGCCAATATAAAGAGACCCATTCTCCTCCCTGACAACGCTCCCCCATACGTTGCTCAACTGACCCTGCAGACGCTGAACGAATTAAGCTGTGAGATGCCGATTCATCCGCTATATTTACGGACCTCTCTCCTGCCGATTATCACTTTTTCAAGCATTTTGAAAACTTCATGCATAAAAAAATGCTTCAAAACCAGAGATGATGGCGGATCAGCCTTCAATGTCTTCATCGCTGCCAAAACTTCGGATTTCTATGCTAACGCGGCAAAATTGTGTCAATTTTAATGGTTCTTATTTCGATCAATAAAAGTTTATTATTAAACGATTTATGATCTTTTGAAGTTGAACGTCTAAAAACGACATTTTTTATGCGCGAAACTAATACCAGCTCTGTCCTCCATTGAGCACTCTTTAATAATCACACACGGGTTTCATTAGGTTTACCTCTAGGGAACCAGTATATAAATATGTCCATACATATATAAAAATATACACACACATACACCCCCACACACACCCACACACGCGCGCGCACCCCCCCACACATATATATATTATATTAAATATTTATTGCTATTTAATGAAAATATTGTCTATATCCACACAAGTGTAATCATGTTTCAGTCGTAGATTTCGTGTTAAGTACTCATTGGAGATCAATGATTAAAATATGGTTGCACGTGTGTGGTCATTTAATTTTTTTATTTGTTTAGAGTTGCACCAGAATTTAACATTATTTGTACAGGCAGTGGAAATATCCTTAATCTTGTATTTACAATATATCTTAGGTGTGCCCGATTTATTAGATCCTTCTTTATTATTTGAATGCACACACAACACACACACACACACACTCACGTACTTACGCACGCACACTCACATACTTTCTCTCACACACGCATTCTCACACACAGACACACAAACACACATATATATATATGAACAAATATATATATATATATATGTATATATATATATATATATATATATGTATATATATACGGCTCTGCATGTTTGTAATTGCGATTGGTTGTGAATGATTATATTTAATGCTTTATTTTGATGTGTTTTATCTGATAGATAATTTTTTTGTAAATAGCGAGAGTGATCGATAATATTCACCGTTAACTTTTACTGGTTATAATGATAGTTGGTATTACATTTCAACTACTCCGCCGTGTTACAGACCTATAGTTTTATGTTCATAGAAGCATACGTGAAGTCATAGACCGTCGCAAAAATGCACGCAGAACGTTCATTGTTCGTTTAAGTATACCAGAATACCTTCACTTCACTAACAATATGTATAGATTAATGCAACATGCTGCGTTGCCGTTCGTTACTATTCGCAAGTTGCGTGAGCCATTACTGTAAATATTAAGAATCGAAAAAGGAAAGCTTACTGTCCTTTATGCATTTTATAACAGGCACACCCGACATTGCTGAGGATTCAATGAAGATCAACGAATGTTTCACACTCCCATATATTTATCCTTATCGAAATCGGTGAAATCGTCTATTTTTCAATCAATTCGATTGGTTCCTCTTCTAGTTGAGAATCCATCGTGATGCAACGGTGGGACGCTTCACATGTCTTCCCGGAGTGACTTAGTCCACAGAATATTGTAAACTACATTGCAGTGTACAGAACCTACTGTTGATTTATTAAATTATTTTTATATATAATGGCTTAAATGTTAAAATGCAAAAGCCAAGTATCATTGTGGAATTGTGATTTAAACAGAAACATTCATTTTGAACGCGCCCCTGTCATATCAAAGCACCTACTGTTGATTGTATATGTGGAGAATTTCTGGTTGTTTAGATATATAATATCTCACATGCGCATGTGATGTTCGACTTTGTAAGGTGTTAACTTTGTTCAAACTCGCCTGCTGTTTCTCCCATCGGATTATTTTCATTATCAATAATCGATATTTATAGAAGATGTTCCGATAGAAAACATAGCTAAGAACACTACCAGACAAATTGCATATGTGTGAAATTTCAAAAAAACTGGCCCATTGTTTTTGAGTCCACAGAGAAGTTTCATTTAAATAGTTGTAGAGATTCTATAGCAACTTCGTATATTCATGCCGTGCAAATGCACCGACTAGAGGAAACAAAAGGCGGGAAGTCCATTTACTTCAAGTGATTTCTCGTGTTTTTATTTGAGTGTCTTTAGGTCGATTATATAAGCCTAAAAAACATCATAAATGTTTCAATTTTAATTTTCGTCTCGACTTTGAAATTATCTAAAAAAAAAAAAAAAAACGTCGCATGTTGAATATTACGTCTACATTTACACATTTCCATCTAGGTTTTAACACTGAATCATTCTGTATTCTAACGCAAAGCAACCAACCTTTGGTTAAAACGTTAAGCAGGCGTTCGCTAGTCACAAGTTGAATCAAGTAGAGTTTGTTATTTACAACACGAGATACGCGCATGTATTAAACGCTTCTCCCGCTCCTCCCAGTGACTCGCCTTTTATAATGTTTCAGGCACACCCAATTTGCATATACCACACAAGACTGCTCGAGATCTACGCGTGACCGGAGACTTTAAAAGACAACAGACGCCATCTTGACCTCTTTTTTCTTTTTCTGTCTTTCAGCCTGCTGCCGAAACAGATTCTCGCCCGTTTCTGAGGTAGGTACTCTCAATGTCTATCAGAAACACTTGTAAAAAACTCTGCTCTCTGATTCATTTCCTGGAATATATTATACATCATCTACAAAATACTGCCGTTAATTTTAGAATGAATGATTTTTTTTTGTTTTCAATACTCAGAGAGGTTCACGTGAAATCCCTATTTTATTTGATTGGTTTATATTATTCATTTTATTATATTTTTCTTGTGCTCTTATGATTTTCCAAATTCCTTTGCGTTGAGAAGAGATTATCAAGAAAATGAAAATTAACGTTGCTTTCTGAATGCAAGATCAGTTGTTTTTGGGCAACAACTGTTTCAATATCAACTCTTTCTCACACAATCTCTATTTAAATAGAACTAAATTGTTTTAAGGCATATTAATATATTTCTTGAGAGTAATCACTTATCGAAGACCACTCGAGAATAAAGATTAATGAATCTAACGTGGTAGTGCAGTAATAGTTAATTGTGTAAATTAGGTAGAATTTGATTATTTATTGGGACGGCACAATAAGAACTATTTTACATTCGATTTTAAGCCTACCATGTTTTATTCAACCGGGAAACAGGCCAACAGAACAGTGTTCTAAAGGCGGACAGTTCTGAGAAAATGAGCTTTGGTCCTGGAATTTGCATTTAGATTTAAGGACAAGTAGAGTATGAGGGAACTTATATATAACGCTAGTAGCTAATCGAGTGTTTTGTGGGAGTTTGGCAAGGGGAGGCTATAGATTAGAGTGATCGAGCACTTTCCACGAAAATAGCGATATGACAGAGACAAGCTCCTGAACTCTCCATTCTAATGGAAAGAGGTTGCAGTGAAGAGAAAAGGGTATCACCCTACTAAGTTTCGGAGGTGGTTTTAGAATCCATGAATGCATGATATCTGCGGCGACAGCTCCTGCCAAGATGTGGCAATAGTACTCCATTTTAGGGTTAATCTGACTGTTATACAGATAGAGAATTGCATCGGCATGACGTAATTTAGGGAGCGGTGGAGTGATCCAATCATTTTTACGGCGAGTTTGGCAACAAATTTGATGTATGTGTTCCATATCAGATGAGGAGTGAAAGTCAGTTCCAGAAACTTGTCAAGACATGGGGCTACCTCAAGACAGGTATCCTTCTATTTCAATTGGGACGTGATGGGAGTTAGAGCGATTATGATGAAAGGAGAGATATTTCCTAGGTATTTGGGTTTTTGTACTCGTCGTTTTTAAATTTAAACATCAAAATATCTCACATAGTTGGCGTATTGGGAGGTAAAAGTAGTCTAAGGGTTAAAGACACCGACTGATGTTATTGAGTTCGAATCCAGTTCGTTCCACAAAATCATTTGCACTTAGCATGTTGAAACCTGTACGTGTGTGATGTGTTTCTAGAAAAATTTCTGGCTAGAAAAATATTGGGGAAACTAATTCCAACCATAGAATCTTCGGATTCATTAAATACGACAGGTAGTTGTTGAGGACAACCTCTTGAGGATTGCATATTTTAAACGCATCTCTGAATAGGAACACTTCGACGTTTTAAATAAATGCGTGTATTTGGTTTTCGTATTTGAACTCCTTAAAACTTTTCGATAGTTTATAATTATAAGATATAATTGAAAAAAAAATATCAACTACACATCTCGAATTTCAACTCACGATACTTCAAATCAAAATTATTTTCTAGGTGATACAATTAATTTCTATATCATAATTACAAAATACACAGAAATTGAAATATTTATTTATGATTTTATTCATATGACGATTTCATTCGATAAAAAAGTTGTTTATATCATATAATCTCAGCGAAAAATATACAAGCAGTTCTGTTCTTTTTAATTAAATCGGCACTTAGAGTAGATCTACGATTGAATAATTTTACGAAGGGAATAACATATGCTGAAAATTACGTATTACGGGGAAGTATGTGTTGGAGAGGAACGGACGCTGTATGAGAAAGTTTTTAATGAAAGATGGCCGTTGCTCAAAAGATACTCCTGCGACGGGTATAGAATAATCGGCTGGAGAGGGATATCATGCTTGTGGTATGAGCAGCATTTTCCCTTCTCCCAACCCGACGGAACAAGTGGCGTACCAAGTAAACGATCAGAAACAAGCAAACGAGAAAAATACGCACGAGGAGATGAATTCAAATACGAACGACGTTTGAAAACATCTCAAGTGCTCTTCAAAAGCGATTTTATTTCTTCGTTTTAATTATGTTTTATATATTTTAGCAATCATCGCTTATTTATGTTTTTACGTTGGATGTTTTTATTGATTTTTCAAAATATTGCTTCGCTTTTTTAACATTTTTACATTTATACCATCAACGTTTTTTTGCTTTTTTCTTTATTTTTTTATTTTATCTTTATTTATTTATTCAAAAATGTGTATATACTGATTATAATACGTGCATTCTTACATGTATGGGTTGACAATTTTTATATTTTTATACACACTTATATTAAATTATAAATATATATATATATATATATATATATATATATATATATATATATATATACTAGCAAAAGTACCCATTGTTGACTGGATTCAAAAACAGCCTACAGGAGATGGATTCTGATTTATTAAAGTATGATAGGTTATGAAACGGAAGGCTTGTAAAGAGATAGCTTCGAATTTGGGGGTATCAAAACAAAGCAAAATATGATGAAAGTAAAAATAAAATAGATGAACCCCATAATTTATTATACAATACCTGTTCACGCTTAAATACTTATCACAATATTCTGGGGATCTATATTAAAAAACCTTGTTAAACTTTGTGACATATTTCCATTCTATGGAGGTCAGGTGCGAACGAACACCCTATAATTTTATTGTACCATATTTCTTCAAACTGAAACATAATTATCAAAGTATACTTACGCAGATAGATCTGATAAGTCTTTATAAAATGTGTGCCTATTTCCATTCTATGGAGGCCAGGCACGAACGCAGACCCCACAATTATATTATATCATCTCTATTTAAGTTAAAACATACTTATCAAAGTATTATTATGTACCTCTATATCAAAAACACTTGTAAACGTTTTTTTTTACTATTTAATTTTTTATTTTAATACCTTTTGGACCAGGCGCGAACGCAGACCCCACGATTTTAATGATCCACCGTTCAGCCAGATCAAATATACCCATTCCTGTGTCTCGATACATCTTCTATCATTATATGTGATCAGTTTTTTTAAAAAATAGTACAACCATATAGGAGCCTATTCATGACCAGGCACACACACACACACACGCATACATTCAGCTTTATATTATAGATATATATGTGTGGGGTATATATATATATATATATATATATATATATATATATATATATACTAGCAAGCCGCCCGGTATTGCCCGCTCTTGAAATACGCTTAAATACGATATTTTTGTATTTATTATTATATTATATTGGGCCCAATATATTGTAATGATTCAAAATGTAAAAAAACAAAAAAACAACCAACAAACAAACAAAAACACGTACGGTATCACCGAGGATCGTAATTAAAACATTTATTTTATGATTTACTTTTTGCTTTGACGTTAATGTCTGAGCAATTAAGGTATGTTTCCTGCAATGGCAAGATTTAAAATATGAACCAATATATATTGCGTTACACATACATAGTTGTAAACAGACTATACATATATATATATATATATATAATATTTAATAATATTTGTGTAATAAGCAGACTATATATATAGATATATATATATATATATATAATGTTTGTGTAATAAGCAGACTATATATATATATATACACATATACGAGGAATATATATATATATATATATATACATATATATAGTCTGCCTATTACACAAACATTATTCGTTACATGTGAGCATACACGTTTCAGAAGAAATCTCATTTCAAAAAGACCACTTTATCAGACTGTAATTACACAAGATACCACAGCAGAGTAGAAAATATAACTCTTAGTATACTATCTGTATTTTCATCATATACATAATCTTGTAAATTGGATCACTGGCTGTTAATTTAACCATATGGACATATCTAGTAAAATAAGCAAACAAAGAAACGGACCAATATTTGAAAAACGATAAACAGATGAACGGATAAAAAACGAGGAATAAAATAAATAAATAAATAGTGTACCTTAATAAAATAAATTGATAATGAAGTTGGCATCAGAAAAAAAAAACTATCATAAAATCCCAAGATAGGAATGTAAAGGAAATGAGTGTATACTATTACTTCAGTTAAAAACAAAACTTAGGGCAATAAACAATCATCAAGCTCAAAATAATATTAATTCCTTCCCGCTGCGACAGCTTGACTACCTGGATTATACTTCCCCTTCTTACCTCAACCCTCGCCTGACACCTACTCCATTTCTTTCACCACACCACACATGCATGCACATATGTAACGGATAATGTTTGTATAATAAAAAAAAAAAACTATATACCAGCTCTGTCCTCAATTGAACACTCTTTAAGAATCACATGCGTTTCATTGGATAAAAGTTTATAGCAAAATAAGATAAACTATTTTTTATTTTAATATTCCTATAACGTTTTTCTTTCCTTTCAAATCTTTCATAACTACCGTTTTTAAAATTGCGCTTACCAGCAAAATGAGATTTTTTACTATATATTCTTATAATTTCCCCCTCCAAAGAAAAGGTCCTATCTTTGAAACTCCATAGAATAAGGATTTTTCACTTTATTGCGTATTCCTTGTTTAGAATGAAATATTGTGTATTTAATTTGAAGTCTATTACTTACTCACCCATACACATATACACGCATATATATATATATATATATATATATATATAATTAATCGTCCTAACACTTATATACATATATATATATATATATATATATGCGTGTGTGTGTGTGTGTGTGTGTGTGTGTGTGTGTTGTGATGATTAATCGTAATCGTACTCGAGAGTCAGTAAAATCGGAACTTTGAGGGGTATCGGAGTCGGTATCGGATTAGGAAAATCTGTGCCTATTTTCCGATGCAAAAAGTTATTCGTTTAATTATTTTTATTTATTACATTTAATTTTTAACTTTTCACTACCATAATATTCCATAATATTAATTCATATACGCTTTCAGTAAAACAACAACTTATAGATAATCCTACCACACAAAATTTCATTTACTTTTGAAACATATATGCACACTTAACATGTGCTTTTACGGTTATCGAGACTAAACAGCCATTTTATGAGTAAATATTTAGAGATTTAGAAAGAATTGGCATCGGAATCAGAATAGGTAATTGTATTGGAATCAGGGCTTAGTACGGAATATGTACGTATGTATGTTCATATGTATGTATATATATATATATATATATATGTATATATATATATATAAATATATGTGCGTATATATAAATATGTATATATATGTATATACACACACATATATATATATATGTGTGTGTATATATGTATATATGTATAAATATATATGTATATAATATGTGGATAATATGTATATATATAATAGAAAAATCTAATCATGGAAAATTTATTCGTTTTCCAAAAGACATTATAAGCCTATAAACCAATTATATATATATATATATATATATATATATATATATATATATATGTATGTATATATATATATACATACATATATGCAAACACACACCCACACACAGACGCCCACACACACACACACACACACATATATATATATATATATATATATATAATCATTGTATATATGAAGTAAGTTGAGACAAATAGTTTACATTATCTTTATCAGTTACAAAGAATTAAAGATTTGAATAACCAGTCATATAATCGGATCTAAGACGATTAGGAACGTTCGATTTTATTTACTGTTACTTTTTTTTAAAAATATATTTCTTTTGTTTTCGTCGCATTTTACTACGCATTAAAATACTATCAAGCAAATCAATTACTATCTTTTATTTTAAAACTATGTATAAAAATCTAACAAGTTAAACCATAAAACACGCTCATATGTATATATTACTCTTAGTAAAATTAATAATATTTATAATAATAGTAATAATAATGGTAATAATACTGGTAATAATAACAATTAATATCATAGTAATAAGAATTATAAAAATAGTTATATATAGTGAAAAGAACGTTACCAGCATATTAGCATAATCAGTACAAATATCAAGGTGCTTCTACAGAATTTGGACGAGATTTTGTTGTCGATGAATGGAGTTTTTAGATAATACACAATGGTTTCCAACTGTGTTTTTCTTATTCTAACAGGTTACAATGGTAGATTCCAAGTCACGCAGTCGAGATGACCTTAATATAACTGAATTATATATAAAAAAACAACTTTAATCGTGTTAGCAGGTAAAAAAATAGTCAGCATATTGATATTTCGAAATGGAAAATTACCTCCCTTTCGAACTCTCATCTGTCTTACGATCGTTTTTATCAAATTCTATTTTTAAGAAAATTTTCTACCTCCTCGGTTTTCGTAATGTTTTTTTTTCTGAAACCATTTTAAAAATATGAGGAATACGTAGATACTATTGTTTTAATTTGAAATTCAGTATTACGATTTCCGAAATATTACCTCAGTTGTGTACAAGCACCAATATTAAAAACACTTAAATACATCATATACAACTTTTAAAGAATAATGTCTAAAATATTTTGATATATTTAAAAGCTGCAATCAAATTTAAGCACGGTAAGCAATAGTTTACTCGAATAATTATATATATTCTTATTAAAAATTAACCTTGTAAAATTAATTATGATTTAAAATATCTGGAACGTTCTCCTTCAACTAGTAATAAACGTGACGGATGTCATAGAAAACATTAGTAGGATCA
Organism: Euprymna scolopes; assembly: GCF_053919585.1. NCBI lineage: Eukaryota > Metazoa > Mollusca > Cephalopoda > Sepiida > Sepiolidae > Euprymna > Euprymna scolopes. Next base: position 131,942,897 of record NC_136484.1, read on the forward strand.
CTACTCTCAAATGACAACGTGAAGCGATCACCTAAAAAACTTTATGTGATTAGTGAAAGAAAACTTTAAAACAAGAGTTAATTTTAACATGAAACAATGATAGGTGGGGTTATTAAAATGAAACATCAAGTAAGCAATCAAATGTCACAATATTTAAAACATTATGAATATTCTAGTAGGAGAAATAGAAACTCAAACACAATGAAGAGATCTAGAAACACTACATAATCTAATAGACTTAGCACTTCATAATTATATTGCTTTATTGCAAAACAAGTACGGCACAATCAAATTGGCGCACAGGTTTACTCCAGATCACCGAAGTTAAGCAACGTTGAGCCTGGCCAGTATAAGATGGGTGATAATTTGGGAAGGCTAGGCGTTGTATGTTCCTTCTGGGAACCCGAAAAAAAACTCCTTGCTACAAAAGCATCTGCCATGTTGTAGATAACCTATGCCTCTCCAGGGGCTTAAGGCTATGGATGAATGGATGGATTGTGGAACAAATCAAGTGCGTTGTCAGTTCAGTACTTTAGTTCTTAACATATAAGTATTGCTGAATAGATACGTAGTGCCTTTAATAAGTTTCCATACTTACTTCGTAAGAATACTTTTATTAATGATACACACATAAAACTCTTGTTTCCTTCGAAGTGATCTCCTGAGGATGCAATGCACTTGTTGTACCGTTCCAACAACATCTGGAGGGTCCCGTGGAAGTCCGCCTGTGCACATATGTCAATGAGTTTCGTCGCATACTCTTTTCGTCTCCTCAATTGATTCATAACAACAACCTCGAAGGTTTTCCTTGCGCCTAGGGAGTAATTAAAAGTCACACGAAGCAGGGGCTAAACTATAGGGGGTGCGGAACTGTCTTGATACCCATTTTGGCCAAATGCCTGTGGTATTCTCTAAGCACCTTTGGGACACACTTCGCGCAAGTTTTTCACATCCTCAGTTCATTACAAATAAGCCTGTGTACAGTTCCCACACTGACATCGAACTGTGAACCTATTGTCTCTATACACACACTAAGATCCTTATCCATGACATTCTTATTTTGTCAATCAACTTTGTTTTTCTGACTTGATTACTCCTCCCACGCCTCTCATCATCCCTCACAAACATCCTTGCTTTGCTTTAAATCTCTCATGCCACTCAAAAGCGGATGTTCGATCCATGGAAGATGGTCCAAAAGCAGTCTGAAGCATTCCATAGGTTGTCGTTGCATTATCGAAGTTTATAATCAGATTTTACTGCATATAGTTCTCCAAAAGTGTTCTCACGTCCAGATTAAATTTTTGAAATTCACCAGCTGAAACTATCAGGATTTAGTAGCGTGTATTTTATTTCCTGTCATAGCTGTTTATTTGGACCTGAAATCATAAGAATGTAGTCAGTTATCTCATAAGATGTATAGCAATAACATATTGAAGTTTCAAGAGTTTGCAACCATTTTAAATGTTTGTATAAAAATTTCCACAAACTTATTGAAGAAAGATTATGTTTAGAATATTTTAGTTAATCTTAAATTATACACCCATCCGGATGCATATTTCGAAGCGCTTTGCCAAGTGCTTAAGAGCATCACCTTTTCAGAAGATGATTCCTCTCTTGCGTAATCAAATATTTGGTTTATACATGTTATAGTGAAAAACTTATTAAACGGATGGATCTTCAGATGTAGGATATTTTCAAGGGAGACCACATCTTTGAAAATAGTAATTTGTGTTCAATTTATTGAATATAATGAATGGGTAATCTGCATTTACATTAAATAGCGTCCCGATACTTGATTGACAATTGAACACGCAAACAGGAAATAACACTTAATAACGCAATGAATATGCATTCATCAGTATTTATACTTTATTACTTATTACTGAGTAACACGTTTTCGAGTTAAATTACCAATCGAGAATAAAGTTAAATGAGATGAACTTACTGTCTAACAAAATATTTATATATTGCTTATAATGGTTTTTGCTTACATGTAATAACTGTGAAATTTTACAATTATTTAATAATATTTATATTAAATCTAGTATATATATGTGTGTGTGTATGTATATATATATGTATTTATATATATATATATATATATATATATATATATATATGTATGTATGTGTGTATATATGTTCATATGTTTATACATATGCGGAAAGTTGAGACACGTAAAATTTATAACATTACTAGCATTTCAGCCCGGCTGTGCCCGGGTTTTTGAAGGTGTGTGTTGAGCAAAATAAAATAAAAAAAGCGATAAATTTTGTTAACTTTGACCCCTATTATGATGACCCCTTAACATTTATTTTTTTGGACTTAAATCAAGTTATTAAGTTAGATCCATGTCCAAGAAACTTATATCTAAAATTTCATGTGTTTAGACCCAAAAATGTTCGGAGGAGTGTGGTAGAGTTCTCAACGGTCAAATCGTTGAACTTTGACGCCTTAAAACCAATTTTCTGACCAAACATCGATTACAAAGATTTTCCCAAATCTCAGTACCCTGTATATCAAATTTCGAGTGTGTACACCGAAAATTGACAGAGTTATTGCGTTCGAAAATGTACATACACAGGCACACAGTGACGCACACACATACACATTCACTTTTATAGATATACTAGCATTTCAGACCGGCGTTGCCCGGATCTTTAGATGTGTATGTTGAGCAAAAAAAGTAATAGTAGGAAGGCAGGCTCGAACCCGTAACGCGAAGGATGAAAAGAACGGGGGGAAAAACTGACGTCTTTGCCGCTACGACCACCGCCAAACCGGAGTGACTTATGTTTAAATTAAGGCTAGAAAATCGAAAATAGAAGATGACTTTCAAAAATATCGGCGAAAAAAAAACCGACCCCCCTGTAGCAAAGTGCCTAGTTTAAGGTGAAGATATTAATGTTTTTAGCCAATTTTTCGATAATTGTCGTCTTAAAGGTCGAACTTCAAAACGATATGAATCTTGGTAAAATCGGTCGCCTCTTTTGAAAGTTTTAGGCAGATATCCAAGCATACATACATACATTTATATACTTGTAACTAAACACCTTGCTCTATCTCTGAATACCCTTTATGTAAAATTTCAAATGTTTAGACCAGACATTTTCTGAATAATAATGCAGAGAGCGCAGAGGTCAATTTTTTAAAAACTTTTACCCCTATTATGACCCCTTAACATTTATTGGTTTAGGTTCATATCCAGTTATTAAGTTATATCCATGTCCAAGGAACATATCTAAAATTTCAAGTGTCTATACCCAAAGTTGTCGGAAGAGTTTGGTAGAGTTCTCAAAGGTCAAATCGTTGACCTAGGCATATGGCCGTTTATAAGACGATAAAGAATTTTTAGTTTTTCTTTACTTTGTACATGGTAACACCACTATTTATTTTTTGGTTCCTTAAAAACCTTTAATATATTTATATTATTTTTATATATATATATATATATATATATATATATATATATATATATATATATTTTTACAAAGGCATCACCACATTATCAAGGCCCAGAGGCCACTCAAGGATAAGGGTTAAAGAGTGCACAGTAGAAGTTGGTCAATATAGTAATCATTATATATATAAATCTGACCGGTAAAAAGAAAAAAACATGTGCATCAGTATATATTACATTTTAAATAATAATAATAATAATAATAATAATAATAATAATAATAATAATAATAATAATAATAATAATCTATACATTGATATGCAAAGTCTCTTCGACTGTAATTATCATTATAACTCTTAAAAGGAACGTAAACTATTTTAAAATGCTAATAAAACAAAAAAAATTGTCGTTGCTAAGGAGAACGTTACCATTCTGATTAATATATGGATTTACAATCGCGCTTTATCAGTAAAAACGATTAAAAGGAACATGTTTATTATAAGAAAGCATGTTTTTTTAAAACTATTTTATTGTATGCAACAATTTTTTACTATTAAAAAAATGCCCTGGAAAAATCACATCTAATTAATTACAAAAAAGCCGTGGAGAGTCGTTTCTCATGATCCGTAAGACATATGTTTTGTTTTCAACTATTTTATTACATATAAAAAAGTGTTAACATTACAAAATACACTGGAAAATCATTGGAAGATTACAAACGTTTTCTGGAAAAGTAACTGCTGATTTTAAAAATGCCCTAGAAAATTTACTCCTGATTTATTGTAAGAAAAATATTTCGTTTTTCGATTACTATATTTAATGTTAGAAAGTTTTCACATTACAATAATGCTCTTGAAAAATCACTTTTCATTAATTACAAAAATGCCCTGGCAAATTCACTTCTGTTTAGCTGCAAGAAAAAAATTATGTGTTTCAACTATATGTTTAATGCCCTTAAAAAGCTACTTATTATTATTTGTACAAATTCTCTGGAAAAGTCATTTGTGATTAATTGTGAGAAAAAATGTTTTGACTTCGTCAACTACTATATTTAATGTTACAAAAGTTTAACATTATAAAAATGCCCTGGAAGTGTTACTTCTAATTAATTACAAAAATGCACTGGAAAAGTCACTTCTGATTGTATTCAATGTTTTTTTTTTTTAATTTTCAACGATTTTATTTAATGTAACAAAGTTTTAACATTACAAAAGTGCCCTGGAAGAGTGAATCCTGATTAATTATAAAAGTGCTCTGGAAAAGTCATTTCTGGAAAAGTAACTTCTAAGAAAAATGTTTTGTTTTCCAATATCTATATTTAATGTTACAAAGTTTAACATTGCAAAATGCCCTGTAAATGTCACTTCAAATTAATTACAAATGCGCAGCGGAAAAGTCGTTTCTAATTAATTATAAAAATGCCCCGGAAAAGTTACTTCTGAGTAATTACAAAAATGCCATGAAAAATTCACTTCTGCTTAATTGTTGGAAAAATGATTTGTTTTCAAATACTATATTAATGTTACAAAGTTTAGCCATAACAAAACTTCCTTTGAAAAGTCGCTTTTGAATAATTACAGAAATGCACAAAAAGTCACTTCTGATAAATTTCGAGAAAAAATTATCCGTTTTCCACTATTAATTTTATGCCATGGAAAGGTCACTTCTAATCAAGTGTTAGAAAAAATGTTTCGTTTTTTTTTCAAC
>NC_136484.1:131953003-132178003 GCF_053919585.1 Euprymna scolopes
TGTGTACGTGCCTTCTCACGAATAGACTCCAATATGGTTGACTATTTTAAAACACAGATTACGTATAATGATAGAAGATGTGTCGAGACAGAGGAATGCGTATCTTTGATCTGGCAGAACGGTGGTTCATTAAAATTGTGGGATCTGCGTTCGCGCCTGGTACACAAAGTATGGAAATAAAAAATTAAAAAAAAAACGTTTACAAGGGTTTTTGATATAGATATGCATAATAATACTTTGATAAGTATGCTTTAACTTAAATAGGGATGGTATAATACAATTGTGGGGTCTGTGTTCACACCTGGCCTCCATAGAATGGAAATAGGCACACCCTTTAATAAAGATTATTATATCTATCTGCGTAAGAATACTTTGATAATTATGTTTCAGTTTGAAGAAATCTGGTATAATAATATTATGGGGTGTTGGTTCGCACCTGCCCCCAAAGAATGGAAATATGTCATAAAGTTTAACAAGGTTTTTTAATATATATCCACAGAATATTGTGATAAGTGTTTCAATGTGAACATGTACGGTATAATAAAAATTATGGGGTTTATCTATTTTATTTTTACCTTCATCATATTTTGCTTTGGTTTTGATACCCCCAAATTCGAAGCTATCTCTTTACAACCCTTCCTTTTCATAACCTATCATACTTTCATAAATCAGAGTCCATTTTCTGTAGGCTTTTATTAGAACCCAGTCAACGACGGGTACTTTTGCTAGTATATATATATATATATATATATATATATATATATATATATATATATATATATATATATATTAGTAAGTGTATGCTCTATTGTTTTCTGATTCCGAGACTATGCTTTGATTTAGAGATCGTATGCTTTTTAAAATATGTTTGAAAGACAGTAAAATCATTTTGCAATATCCGCATATAATAGTTGCAAAATATAAAACATGCATTGGAGGGTGTAACTTACAATAGTATAGATTCGAAAGTAATGTTCTCATGTGCTTCTTTATAATTTATTGAAAATTGTGAGACAAGATTTTTTTTTAAAACGGAGACAATTTGCATGTGTTCGTCGTTAATTAAACATTCACATGAAGAATTAAAGGCATGAGGCAGAATACGAAACACAGACTGTCCATATGTTGAAATGAGTTATATTATTTATTCATATATATATATATATGTATATATATATATATATATATATATATATATATATATTTAATAGTTATTTTCGGTAAATACAAAAAACGGCTACTAATACTACTACTGCTGCTAGGATTACTAATAAGAATTATAGTAATAATAAAATTATACTACTACTAATAATAATAATTATAAAATAATATACTAAAAATAATTATTATACTACCAGAACTACTACTAATACTACCACTATTAATAATATTATTACTACTACTGCTACTACTACTACTAAAATACTAATACTGAAACACTACTACTAATAATGATTATATTATTACTACTACTACTACTACTTATTATTATAATATGATTAATAATACTACTAATAATAATAACACTAATACTACTCCTAATCCTACTAATACTACCACTACTACTATAACTACTCCTTATACTACTACTACTACTACTACTAATAATAATAATAATACATATATATTCGCAGAAATACATCGATATACCTAGACACACTGTCTCACACACACAAACACACACACATATATATATATATATATATATATATATATATATATATATATATACAATAATGTTTATATATACATATGTGTGTGTAAAAAGATATAGATAGATGAATACATATGTTTGTATGTAGTACTTACATAACAGCGTAATATACCTAATACGGGATTTATTCACCCTAGATTTTTTGGTTGGTTGGTTGGTTGGTTGTTTTACGGCATATCAACCCTTTCGGGTTATTTAATACCGAATCCACAGATTTAAGATAAGAAAGAGCAATTTAATAAACTGTAGATTAAAAGAAATTTCATTGTATTATTTATTTTTAAATAACACATCAGTTTGGATTTGCAAATTATATATATATATATATATATATATATATATATGTATATATATATGTATGTATATATATGTATATATATATATATATATGTATGTATACAACGATGTAGTACTGCTGCTACATCTGGGCAGAAGCTGCTAAAACACCATATCCTGCTTTGACAGAGTATAAAATAGGCTTCGTGGCTTAGTAGGGGATGCTCTTTTCCCTTCCCTGCAACCTCTCTCCCACAGAAGAGACGTTGGAAGCCTGTCTTTGTTTTATCGTTACTTCCATGGCATGTGCTCATCTGAGCTCTAATCTCTGGTCTCCCCTCGCCAATCTTTCACGATAAACACCCGTCTAGTTGAAACCACTGTCAAACATTTTCCCCATTTTTTATCTGTTCCAAAACCAAAACGTAGATAGTATTTTCTGTTGTCGACATATTCCTTTTCGCAGCGTCTCACTTTGGTTCTGGACGTCTTCCATTTTTTGTCAATTATGTCCCAAATATTTTCTGCGTGGAAGAATTCGCACTTATTTCCTTTAATTCTGAATCCAAAATCATGTATCCGTCTGAATATTCGTAGATACGGTGTTTGTGCTGTTTCTTGTTGCTGCTAGCTATAATAATCTTGTCCAAATATGAGATGGCAAAATTAAGGCGGCTTAACATCGTGTCCAATACCTGTTAGAAAATGACAGGCGGAACCCTGTCCCCAAACGCGAATCTTTCATATTTATAAAAAAAACCTTGATGCGTATTTATGCAGAATAATTTAGCACTCATTTTCCACGAATATGTAGACGTGCGTCACTTAGATAGATTTTCGAGAAAATCTGACCATCAGTTAGTCTTGTAAAACTTACGATGTAGATATTAACAGACCCCTGAATTAAATTCATGCATCCAGTCCGACCCGAGTCGGTTAGTGGTTATCCTTAATACATGAGCTTATATTTTTTTTCATTATTTCCCAATAATGTGATGTTCGCTAAAACATTACCCTCGAATACAGTGGCGTATCTAGGGTATGGCAGGCATGGCCCGTGCCATAGGCGCCACTCTGACATGGGCGCAAAAATTGCTTGACAAAAATTAAAATTAGTAGTTAGGTATATCTAAGGTATAAATTATTAAGAAGGGGCGCACATTTAAACTTTGCCATGGGCGCCATTTTATATAGGTACGCCACTGCTCGAATATAATTTGCATACCATTAACAACCTTTGCTCTTTTGCGTGTTCTCAACGTTCTTAAATTTTTCCAGGTATTTTAATTTATTAACGAAAGTTCTGCACCGATTGTATTTTTATTTCTTTATTATGAATTTTTACAGTCACATATTTTCGCAATCCATCTTCGTAATTTTCAGTCACTTGTATTTAATTTTATTGCTGCAATGAGTACCTTTGTGTGTGTGTTTTTTCTTGTTTTTTTTTTTAGATATTAAACATATTTTTGATAAACATCGATAATCCTTAACGCAATGGAACTTACTACATCAATTACACGGAGACAGGGTATCCTTCTTCAAATATTTGTTCTGCTATATGTCAGTAAGTGTGTCAGTTTTCCCTAAGCCGTGTTTTGTTTTATACATGTTTTTTTTAATTGTCTGGCTGCTGTTTTATTCTGAGCGACTCCAACTTCGATATTTATCGAATCTCTTCTTTTAATTTTTTTTGGGGCAGCGTTCCTCTAACTTATGTAGTGTTAGATTTGGTTCATTTTTTAAATTTTGTTAGGACATGCCTCCTAATTTCCGCATCACGAACATTAGTCAGTCCTCAGCCGACCACTGTTTGCAGTCGATACTAAAACAAGCTTTACATGATTTACCTTCAAGTTCGTAGCAGACATTTTAAATCGCATTCAATATTGAAGCTTTTATAAATGCAGTATTATCGGTCGACGTAATATTTTTATCACTGGAGTAATAAGATTCCACGTGCTGTTGATTTTCATATTGAAAGACCTAATCACATTAGTTGATCTTATTGTAGCTGTTGTTGTTTTCTTGCACTCTCAAATTATTGCTACTGTCTTTCTTCTGCGCGTTGTTATAGTTCAATTTGCAGTCTTAATAAGTGTTCTAATGTATTTTGCTAGGGTCCGTTTATATATGATGTGTTAAACTTAATTGACAAACATTTAACAAAACTGTTTAGATTAATTCATTTTTGTATTTGTAGAACAAGTGGAGGAAAAGAGGACAGTATTTAGTTTCATTCAACCCCTTTGCAAATAAATGTTCAACATACAGTTTTAAATTTCTTGGAAAGAACGTTTCTCCTTAAAAGAACGACTTTTTATTGACGAGAATAAAAAAAAAATGTGTCGACGGAAATATTCAATTTTCACAAAGAATATAAAATGTTAACCATGACGAAAAAGGCCGAAAACCGTATTTCCTTTGCTGTTTTTTTTTTTTTTGTAAGTAAAAAGAAAATTTTCTGACGCATTTAAGTAAGGATAATTCGTATTCTCTTTCTTTAGTGTTCAGGGGCGGGCCTAGATATCGTGAGAAGAGAGGAAAAAATATACAAATATTGTTACTTTCCCCAAATTTCTATTTCAAACTTTTTTGTCCACGCATTTATTCGATTTTCTCAAGTTCCTTCTTTCCTTTCATCAATGTTTTCTGAACACTTGCTTTAATTCAGATTTTCGTCGTGAGTTCTTTTGAATGCTGGAGGTATTTTAAATTCTGGCGCTCTCTGTGATTTTGAAATCCGACGTCGCCACATTTTAACCCTCTTAAACATTTACAAAAAACAGTAAAAAAAATAAAGTAACATGTACTGTAAAGCATACAATAACTGGATTGTTCCTCGTAGCCGGCTAACGACCTAGGATGGTCTATTCGATATCGACTGACATTTTAGTCTTTAAGAATTTATAGGAATTTTAATAGTCTTTTAGTAGATAACATAGGTTAATTCCACCACACACAAAATAAGGCAAATTTGGCATGTTTTAACTTTTTTGAAGCAGTTTGCCCTACAAAAGTTGTAGTGCGAAGATAAAGTATAGAGTACCCACGCAAAGAACAAGCAGCATATTGTGTAGATTGTCACCCAACAATCGTTCGACGAAAAATCAAAAACTTTTGATTTCGATAAGCAGTATAAAAACGAAACCATATAAAATAGTACATTTTAACAGTAAATCATGTTGTATAACAATTTTTTATATGAAAATCACCACTTATCAAGTCTTAGAAGCCACTCAGGGATATGCGTTATTGCGTGTATGGTAATCAATGACATAGTGTTTTAGTATGCGTTAGAGTTGGAGATTTGATAAAGTGTCATTAATTAAGGGGGCGGTTCATCAGGAATTTTTTTATGTTGGACTTGAAGACATCTAAATTGAAGTCAGGTGGGAAACAGACAAACAGGAGAGAGTTCCACAGACGTGCAGTTCTAAGAAAAAAAGCTTTGTTCATGGAATCTACGCTTTGATTTAGGCACAGATAAAGAGTAGGGAAAATTATTGACACTAGTTTCAGCTAGACGGGTGTTTATCATGAAAAATTGGCGAGGGGGGACCTGAGAATGGAGCTCAGACGTCCATCCTGAACCCAACTCTCTTGCTGATCTATAGGCACCGCCAAAACTGGGGGGGCAGGTCAGTACTTTTTGACGGACCGTCTTTTTAAAAATCTACCAAAAATCAGGTAATTATCCGATCAATACGAAATTTTCAGCGATTATTAGGAGAAGAATGAACTTTATAACAGTGTACTTATTTTTCATAAACGATATTTATATATATATATTTTTTTGCTTACAAAACCCCCCTTGTTTTGAAGTGGGAACAAATATGCTTAAAATAATCATCTGAAACTGAACAAAACATATTGTGTTGTTGTAAGAGACAGAATTATAGATTAAAAAAAAAAAAAAAAAAAAATTGTTTGCATACCTTATTTTGACGTCTGAATATCAGAACTTCGATTGTGTTTAATTATCCCGCTTTTGAGTTTTGAAGTGTGAAATTCGGTGAATATGTTAAGTAAAATAATTAATTTAAGTTAAGCAAAACAAAAAAAAAAATTTTTTTATATTTATACGAAAAAAGCAATTTTAAAATTTTTGATAAATAAATTAACAATTTTTTTTTAGCGAGCCGAATAATGCATGACCATTATTAAACAGAGCATGCTTTGAATAATCGATACAAAAAAAAAAAATTCGATAAATATTGTGCCCTTTGTGTTAAAAATAGCATCATTTTTTTCGATCTCGTTTGAAAACGTTTGCCGCATTTCGACTACGGTGGACCAAACGCGCTGAAATAATTTTTTTTTATTCTGCTTTAAATTGCCCCCTCCCCCCATTTTGGGGAGCCTGGCCCCCACACACATAGACATTAAAAACCAAACTCATACAAATGGTCACCCATCTGGTACTGGCCAACCTCAGCTTAATAATACATTGAAATTTTCGTCACTGAAAAATAAGTTTTTTTGGCCTGTTTAGTCTTCCATAGTTTTCGTCTCATCGAAAGAAAACGTAAACAGAGTCGATCTGAACTCTTCGGCGACGCGAAATATCTTGTTACATATATGAATAAGTGGAATTATTTGAAATTCAGGTACTTATATTATAATATTTTTGCATATTCTCTTAGAAAATCATCCTAAATCTTAGTTAGACAATAAATGAATAAATAAATTATTTCAAAAACCCTTTTTTTTAAATATTTAAGTACGTTTTTTGTGCAAGACAAAAAATAACAATTGTTAACTTTTTGGGAAAATTTAACATTTAAAATTGAATTAAAAATAGTAGAAAAAGTTTTACATTATTCTGTTTTCTATATGATAAAATTCAGGGTTTTATCTTTCTGGAAAAAAAAAGTTACTCAGAAATAATGGATTTTAATAAATGTAATTTAGTTTTAAAAAACAACAACAACTTGATTTTGCGGCCATTTTTGGCGGTGCCTACTGATCTACATCTACATCATCGTTTTCGAATTATGTATCCACGAATACAAACATCCTAATAAGACTTTAGAAAAAAATTACATTTTTTTAAATCTTCGATTTACAAACTTGGAGGAATTTTTGTTCACCAAATGGACGGTTTTCAGACGTTTTAAAACAACGTCCAGGATGGGAATTTTACCTAAGATGAATTATTTACGAGGGTATATATTATATTTCAGTCCAGATTGCAGAATGCGGGGAATCGTTGAGATTGTTTATTTTCAGAAAGAAAATTAAAAAAATATATTTATATATCCATAAGGATATCCATCTAAAAAAGAGCGAATATACAACATAACAGTGAGTAATACAATAATTTGTATGTTTTTTTTTTAAATTTCTGTCGTAAATTAATTGTTGACACACAATATACGTACATATGTGTGCATAATATATATATATATATATATATATATATATATATATATACACATAATTATTTTATACTCACAAACAATAGTTTTGCAAGCTTTCACAATGATCAGTGTAACACAAATTATATATATATATATATATATATATATATATATATAGAGAGAGAGAGAGCGAGATAAATAGATAAATAAATAATAAATAGATTTATATATATATATATATATATCAAATATGTCCTCATCTATAGACTACTGTGTCGTTTTCATAAGGACTATTCAATCTTACGCAGTCATCATTGTTGATAATCGAAATCAAGAGTACGAGTATTTTACTAGGATATGCTTCTCTGTATACCTTTATCTCTGTATAATTTAACCGAGCCATGCCTCTAAATTTACCAGTTTCTCTATCTATATATATATATATATATGCATATTTCTTTGTATTAGTATATGTGCAAATCAATATGTTCGTTTCTTTCCCCTTTTTGCTTTATATATATATATATATCATTTCTCTTGCTATCAAGATGTCTACCAAACAATCTATTTCAAATAAATATTTTGCTTCAGAATTTCACCGTCTGTCTTATGCCAAAACCCTTTATCCACGCTTCCTCTTCTAGCTCAAGGGTAAGGTCATTCAGTTCCCGTCAGTCACAGGCTCAACCATCACCAATATTCTCTGTCGACGCTCCATCAACTCTCGATCCCAATTCACACATTCAATCCTACGAGACTTGTACTCGTCGCTTGCCGCCCAAGTTCGGACACATAAAGAGGAAAAGCTGACAAGAAAAGATTCTGCTGTCACGTGAAACGTGTTCAGGGAATACAGAACTACTTCACGATTTGCCGTTTGTTATCTCTTGCAAATGATTTATCCACTCTTCCCAACCCGGGATCAGTCCGACATCTTTACCCAGTTTACCAACTAGCAATCTCATTGTACGATATGTCTTTGTCTTAACGTGGGCGACGTAATGTTTACTGTCGCGAACAATAAAGCAGCAAGATTTTAAAAATAATTTTGACCTGTGTTTACCCGTTTGTAATGGTATGTACCAACGTTTATCTGTAAGTAAACAGAATTATGTTTAATTAATTAAAGTACACGTGTATACGATGTATTGTGCCTAAGCGTTTAATAACATAGCAAAAATTAATATATGGTAAAACAGGAAAGATACTTATTTTATTGTTTAACTATTGAATAACCAAAATAGATTACATTTAACATATGTTAAATACATTTTTAAACTTAATCATTTAGGGAGCCCGCTCCTCAACATACGTTGGGGTGCGGACTCCTTAAATGATTAAGTTTACAAAAATTATATGCCTACGTCTAGTATCGTGTTTCTTATAATATACTAGCGGGGGTACTCAGCCCTGTTGTCCGGGGGTAGAGAGGTGCATGTGTGTGTGGCGGGAGGTTAAACTAACAGTTGATAGTCCGGGTAGAGAGAGGTGTTTAAAAAAGTGGTAATAGTGGGGTGGGGTGATTGAAAACAGCAGTAGGTAGGCCGAGTGGAGAGAGGTGATAAAAAACTGTAGTAACGGGGGCGGTTACTCAACGTTACTCGGGTGTTTGTACAAGGTGTAGTAAGGAAACCTAGGTGGGGTAGGGAGACCAAAACAACAGTTGGAAACCCATGTGTAGAAAGTTGTTAAAAATATATGCGTAGGGAGGGAATCAAAACAAAAGTAGGCAGCCAGGGTGAAGAGAACTGTTAAAAAAAGTGGTAGTTGCCAGGCAGACCTGAACCCATGATACGTAGACGGAAAAGAAAGTGAAAGAAAATCTGAATATTCTATATATTAAGTTTGTCAGTAGACAAAACATGCGAAAACAATCTGGTAGAGACCGTCTCAGAAACTGATATTATTATAGTTAAATGTCACAGCCCAGTCGACAAACGGGTCGATCTTGTTGCGTAAAAGAAAGGAAGATGATCTTAATAACGGCGTTTCTTTTGGTTGGCATTCAATTGATCGTAGCATACTATATTGTTCTGTCATTTTCCGTAACTAATTAAGTTTACTGCGTAAATGAATAAATATCTTTGTACAAAATAATATGGAGAATATCTCTATTGTTTTACAATATCACCACCGAGAAAAATGACTAGTATTATATTTTTACTACTTTTCTATAATTACCGTAAATGTTTTTTTTTTAATTTTCGACAACCTATAATTTTATAAACGTCTATGTTTTTTTACCAACTGAATGCAAATAGAAGCTTGTATATTCTCAGCAATTAGCAACGTGAAAGTCTTTTTTTAATAAAAAAAAACAACGAAAATACAGCAAAAATGTCTATAAATCGAAATAAAGTGTCTACACATGAAAAATAATCACGTCCAAAACACGATAAGATCCTTAAAAAAATAATCTTGAAAAATCCTTATAACTGCGATAATGTGAGAAAAAGTGAGAAAATGACTTTTGTCTAAAATGAAATAATAATGATTGACTTTTTAAACACAAATAAAATATTGTATGATATTGCATGCTTGTATGCTTTCTAAAACTTGATTAATTGTGGAAACGTGATTTATAAAGTTTACGATGTTTTCACGATGATCAATCTCCCATGTAGTATTAAATGTAAGACTAATCGTCTAAAAACTTTAGAATTTTATATTTATTATAGACGAAAAGTAGTTAGCTGTCACGCAAATAGGTAGAAAAATGAAAAGAGACGGACGCCTCCTTCCTATATTAATATAGACATGCATAATTATCAAGTATTTATTACGTACGTGTTACAGAGAGTATTTATAACACTAGTCTCTATTGGAACACAGGCTTGGGTTCCCGGCGTTGCCTGTGTGTTTGGAGATGTGCTGAGCAACAAAAAAAAATGGTAGTAGGCTGACAGACTCGAACCTGTACCGCGAAGGTGAAAAGAACGTGAAAAAAAAGTGTGCTTTGCTGTTGCGTCCATCGTCAACCCGGGAGTAGCGAAGGTTTAAATAAAGGCTAAACAATCGAAAAGAGGGTATGACTTTAGAAAATATCGGCGAAAAAAGCAACCCCTTTCCTGTAAAAAAGTGCCCAGGTATGAAAGAATTAATGTTTTTGGCCAATTTTTCGAGCTTCAAAATGATACCGATGTCGAGAAAATCCGTCGCCTCCGTCGAAGGTTTTAGGAAGACATACATAATACATACATACATTTAAACAGATAGGTGGGATTTATGTTATATAATATGATATAACCGATTACTACTTCCCTGTGTGAGGCGAAACGACGAATAGATTTCTGTATGCAGCTACATATACTGGAAATTTTGTGCAAATGTAACTTGCTTAAATGCGTAAGAACATCTATGAATTGCTTGCTCTCAGTTGATCTTTGGAATAGAGCCTGCGGCAGATCCATTGAAATATGCTCAGCTTGATACGCAAGCAAACAGAATGAATAAAGAAAGTCATCTTAAATTTATTAAATGAATGAAAGTAAAATAAAAATAAATATTGAAGAAAGTAAACCAGTTTAATAAAAAATAGAATAGAATCAAAGGACGGTGGTAGGTGAAAGAATAAACATAAAAGATATTGAAATAAAACCAACTAAACTACATCTGTACATAAAATTCATTCTCTGTATGAAATAAAACGTTGGTCAGTAGGGAATAAAATACAGGACTCTGATTTCAATAAATAAATTAATAAATAAATAAAAACGGACGTCGGCACTTCTTAAAAATAAATCAAAGCGAAAACGAAAATTCTGTAATTTGCCTGTTTGTTTTTCTTCAGAAATCAAAGACCAAAATGTTTTGGTTCTTTATTCTTTAGATGAGGATTGACTTTTCGTATTATTTGAATTCTACAAACTACTGTTCGCATCTTGAGCTTTATTTCTACAGGGTTTCACCCGATTCTGCATTCGAACCTTTTCAGATATATCTTATCAAACTAGGAAATCTTTTCTCAGAAATTTGAGCAAAATTTCGAATGAAACACTTAGCGAAGAGGATAAAATATTTATAACTATTCAGTTGTTTCAGTTTCATTCTTCTGGTGGATAGAGGTTCAATTCCCATTGCGGGCAACATCCAAAATACGATTTCGAATTACTTAGGAATTCTACCAAGTCACGACTGGGAGATAAGAAAATGCTATGCCGTTGAATTACATAAAGATATGCGTTCGAAATTCCGTGCAGATTCCCGAATCCGGCAAGAAAATCCCTGAGTTCGACATGATAGACACGAAAAAAGTTAGCGATTACATCAACCGAAACGTTATGAAAATAACAGTCCAGATTAGAACAATAGTCCGATAATCCAAATAAGAATTATCCTTATCTCAAATACTATACTATCTTCACTACGAGGGCTGTTCAAAAATAAAGACCTATTTTTAACTAAAAAATAAAACAGCAAAGAGATACGAAGGCGGGACTAATACCATTAAAATGAGCAAACTTTTATGCTTCAGATTTTATTTTCTTACATAGTCATGACGGTTCTCGATGGGATTTTGCAAGGAATTCAATGATGCGTCTCTGCTTCTGTAGCATGTCCATGATACGATTGTTTTCTTAAAGTCTAAGACGATCACTATCTGCAACAGAGAGATGAAACGTTCAGATAAAGATATCAACATTTCAGTCATCATTACTGAATACATTAGATGGGAAACTTAGTCAGCTAAAATGATAAGATACACTCCAGTTATAAAAACATGCTGAAATCATGGAGAATGTTTGGTTTTGTTTATTTGTATATCACTATTAATACTTTATCTAACATTGTTTTAACTTAATGTTTGTACCAATAAGTTTTAGGCTTATTTCATAGGCACAATTAATACCTAATCGATACTTAATGGTTTATATTTTATATTTTCTTGTTTTATTTTTTTAATGCAACATATAGAGGGAGAAAACCTATTTGCTATAAGTTAATTTAATTTCTAAATTGAGATATAAACATTAAAAATGCATCCCTTCGTGAGAGAAATGTAAGGTTGTTTAAGAGACCACGACCTTTAAATGAATATTAACCACAAAATAATATTTTCATTAAACAAATATGCGATTCATTTAAAATATTACTTTTTGGTACTTTAAATTCAAACACAATTCTGCTTGCACGTATCTGGCGCAATATAGACGTCCAACGTTTACAAATCATTAAATTTAGTAGTATCCTGGCAATAACGCAGGCAATGTTCGTTTTCCAAATGTTTACTGTGTCTGCTTATAAGCATAGACACGAGACTCTATATGTCGCCAAAGAAAATAATCTAATGGTGTTTAATCGCACGATCGAGGTGGCAAATTGACAGGTCGATTTCAAGGAATCATTCGTTCATCAAATGTTTCTCGCAGTTAATTTATCGTATCACATACTATGCAATATATGGCTCGTTCCTGTTAATACTTGATGAATGCCAAAGCAACGTGCACTGTACATATATGAAAGTGGCCAATACTGCAAAAAAAAAAAAAAAAAAGAAAATAGATTTGTCAATTAAAAGTTTATTGTCTCTAAAAAACACCTTATGCGTTGGTCTTAGAACGTATAATTATATACATTTAAATGAGTTAAATAGGGTAATATAATTACATTGATAAAAAATAGAGAGGTGAAATCGTTAAATGGTCTTGTGTAGGCCATTTTGTAGTGGAAGTTCGTGGTTAAGTACTTTATAAAGAAGTTTACCTAAGGACGTGAAGAACGTGATACACATAAAAATCAACTCGGCTGGTTTACCCATTAACGAGGAAGTCCATACGAACCGGACAAAAAAAAAACTACATTTTAAATAAAATGAATAAAGAAAACGTCATGTTAGGTTTAAAAACATAATATTAAGAATATTACAATAACCGAACATGCTAGTAAACATTTATGAATTAAACTAATTAATCACAGTTGTGAAGGCTATTTTATCGTTAAATATAGTGAATATGAATAGTTAACTGCTATTTATGTAAATCTACCTTTGGTTAACCTAATGGCTTTATGCTTCAAATTAGATTATAAAATACATAAACTTTAAACATTTTCTAATTAAAAAAAAAAAAGACTATTATTTTATTAGTTACTAGAGATTTAAAAAAAATATAGTAGGAATTGCCTATTATACAACCGATGTAATTAAGCTCTGTATTAGATGTTAAATAAATATGATTCTAAAATATATTTGGAAGATAATTTTGGAAAAAAAAGGCACACAAATATATGTATATATATACATAGATATTTGAACTTGAAAATTGCCGTATTTGGTTTTTATTCTTTTCCTTTGTTTTTTTGTTCCTGCGACGGTCTCCACGTTAATTATATCGGTCGTAATATAGTCCATTTTACATAATTGTAAACGCTATAAATATTCCCAGACTATAACGGTGAAATACACTTCTTTTTAAATTGGTTAATGGTCGTATATTTGTAATTGCATTGTTCACTGGCATACATTTATTTACCTGTTTCTTCATGAACTGAAAATCGCAAGAATATGATTCCAATATATATTCCAAGGACAATACTTTAGGACCAGCAATAGAATAATACATTAAAACAATAAGGTAAAATAATAAAAGTATAATCATAAAAGTAATAATAATACAATAGAAACAATAATGGAAATAATTATAAAAAAATCTAATAGCAATAATCATGATAATAAAGGTAATAATAAAAACAATAATTTGAATTAAAAACAACAGTTGTTGTAATTTTCTTTAATATTGTGTATTTTATATGCAAGATTAAAGTAGGATGGCTGTTGATTAGTTATTTTAGGTGTTTGGTTGTGTATGGATTTAGACAGTAATTAACTCTTGTGGTAAAGTATACTGGCGCGTTCGTATTTAAATATTCTACCATCCTTTAACATTTTCATATCTCCAATTAAAACCTCTCGGTAGGAGAATCTGCACAAAATCGACAAAAAGTTTTCTCCTCTGAGCATCAAATAATGTATTAAGATAATGAGAAATTTTTAACGCTAGTTTAATAAAGCAATGTTTATGATTATACCGATCTGGTTTTCAGTTATATTCGGATATACCGATGTATATTTTATGTCGTTGCCACCTTCCTCATGGAAAATAGTTGCTTTGTATAAAATGTTGTCCACGTGTTGTGAATATGGATTATCTCCCTTGATAATTCATGACTATAAGAGCTGTGTACTTCTGCTTGTCGAGTAGACAAATGGTCGAATTCTTGTCGGTCGATATCCGGTACTTGTACTAAACTGGTGGCTTAAGTGTGCTGTCTGCACAGATGCTGCAGTCAAATTAATTGTCATTAGTCAATGGAGGGGGCAACTCTTCTATACTAAGGTAATTTTATTTTGCAAACTGTCAGTGTCGCTTTTGAAGGATCTACTTTTCTCCCACATTAAAAACGACGTTTGTCACATTTTGTTTCAAGAGAAAACAAATAAATAACGACAAGTAGTCGAATTCTTAATAAAATAGCAAAAATTAATAGACGGAATCTTATCGTCCTGTTTTCATTACACCTTGTAACAGTTTCCATTCAGTGGGCATTCAATTCTTACTATACAATTGCAACTTTGTTTTGCTTCTATTTTGTTTAGTGGTTGCCTATCCTTAATACGCTATGAATGTATTTAGTACAATAACAGTCTATTTTCAAGATTATTTCATTAAATATTTTGTGCAGAGCTGAAAAGTCTCTCAGTCAGTTTTTTTTCAAAACACCTACATTAAATCGATGTTTTATTGTAGGAAATACCAGAGGTTAAACTAAATAATTACTTTTCTATTTAGCCTACATTTTAACGTATCATTAAATACACTTTTGTGCTAGTTTTTCTTAATTATATTCCTTGCTGTAGTCGAACATGTATTTGTAAAGGGAGAGTTTATTGGTCATTTTATGTTTGGTTTTTGTTGTCTGTTTTATTATACAGCCGCTGTGTGGTTTCCCTTAGCCGCGAGTTTATATGTATTATTTTAAAGGTTTAGTGTTATGTAAAATAAAGTAATTTTATTATAGTTGGGAAATGTAAATATTCTAAAGTCCGGGTTAAAAAATAATCCAGTCCTTTATAAGCTTAAAAACAGTAACGTATTGCTTGCTAAATTCTAACTTTAATTGGCTGTCTGTGAGAAAGACTATAGGTTTATATAACTGTAGTTATTTTTGTACGGATACTTTGCGCAGACAAATGGTTTCTTGGGGTAAAGATGATTAAAAAACACAAATGCAGAGAACTACTACATGAAAAGTATGTCAGTAATTGGTCGAAACAACTGTATACATGTATCGTCAATAAAGTAAAAAAAAATACTGGAAATGAGTGTAAACAATGTAAAAGATAAAAGAAAGGAAATGTAAAACGTCGCGATAAAAAAATGATGGAGGAGAAAAAATAGGAGTAGAATAAAGAGAAATAGATGAAGAAAGCAAAAAACACCAGAAAATAGTACAAAAAAGAGTCAGAGAAAAAGAAAGCGAAAAAAGAAACTACAGTTAAAGAAAGGAGATACGAAGTAAAAGATCGAATCAATAAAGGAAAAGATGCCTAGGAAATGCTAAAGTGAAATAACCGAAATAAAACAGAGAAAAAAGTTTAGATGAAAAACACGAAAATAATTGAAATCGATAAATAAAAAATAAAAAAAAACACATGAAAATAAGTGATAAAGAAAGCAAATAACCCTGACGGAACATTAAACTGTTTTAGTGCCTTTTGAAAGCCACAACGTGATGGGCCCGTGAAAAAAAATTATGACTGAAGCAATCAATTAACATATTTCATTAATATTTTCCCAACAAAACACTTTTTTGTTCTCTTTCTTTCATATTTTCTTTCGCTATCCCAGAAGCATTTTTAGCTTTCTTTACATTTATTATCTTTTTGTTGTTGCATTAAACGACGTTTATTTCGCACGCTTTAATTCAAAAGAGTTGAATGTGTAAAATGTTCTTGAAAGGTTTTCCAAACAAAGCATTTTAGACGATTCACATCACACGAATTATATTTGCTATTTGCTGTGTAGTATTTTCATTATTACCTGACTAATACGGTTACTGTTGTTGATGACCAGAACACGTTTTTTTAATTACATTTTAAGCACAAACAAGGCACATTGCCACTTTGATGTAGGGGGCTACGATTAGGGACACATGCTACAGGGGTACTAGATGGGGAGTTGGGCAGCAAGATGACGGTTCGCGTTACACTCCAACTTCGGCATGTAAGTACAGTTGGGGAAGCATGAACCCGGAAGGGAATTCCAAAGTCTAGCGGTTTTGAGGAAGAAACTACTGGAGTAGACGGCTCTCTTACATCTAGGGATCTCTACTGTGAAGGGGTGGGATTTTGCTGCTTGTCGGGTTTGTCAGGGTATTTACATAGAGGGAGTACAAGTGCTTGCACTTCGTCGGAACATTCACCGTTTAATTACTTGTAGAACAGGCAGAGGGATATTACATTTCGTCGATGGGACAGAAGCTGAAGCTTGGATACCAGTTCAGGACCTATTAGGTTGGCGACTCTCTTTTGAACCCTGTTGAGGAGTGCGAGACTAGTAGCAGATGCACCAGCTCAAATGTGACAACAGTACTCAGTACATGGGAGAATGGTGGCCTTATAGAGGTACAGGATACTTTCAGGCGTAAGTCTCTAGCACGGTAGAGAGAGCTCACCTGCTTCGCAGCAACCTTGGCAATGCTCTCAATGTATCTATTATATTGTTTAGGAGTGAGAGACTAGTAGCAGATTCACCGGCCTAATTATGACAACATTACTCCATACCTGGGCGAATGGTGGCCTTGTACAGCATACTTTCGGGCGTTAGTAGCTTTCTAGCACGGTAGAGAGAACCTACCTTTTTCGCAGGGGTCCTGCCAATGCTCTCAATGTAATTGTTCCAACCCATGTTTCCTGTGAACGTTGGGCCGAAGAGTTTAAAAGATGGACTTTCAGATAAAGAATCTTTGGCCATTGCTATTGGTGGTAGAGAAGGTTTCTTGTAGTCATTGAAGGAAACAGCATTGAATGTGACCATCCATGTTTGTCCCAATTTCACTACGGATTGGGGGTCATCCTCTAGTGTTTCTGCAATTTCTTTAGATATGTGCTCGTTTGTTTTCTTGGCGGGTCGATTATAGAGTGTGGTGTCATCAGCATATATATCCCTCTCAAAGAAAATTTGGTCAGGGAGGTCATTTATGAATATTAGGAATAATAGAGATCCATGGATAGACTCCTAAGGCACTCCCGCATTTATATCATATAGTTTTGATGTACGACCATCGAGGACAACCTGGATTTTTCTCTTATGTAAGAAGGATTTAATTATGCTAAGTATACTTCCAGTGATACCGTATGATCTGATCTTCCTGAGAAGACCTTCATGCGATACCTTGTCAAAAGCCTTAGATATATCTATAGCTACAGCTCTACCCTCCCCTGCGTTGTCAAGTGAATGGTATATACGCTCGGAGATTACAGTTAGGATATTTTCTTGCGCTAGTTTATTTGGAATATAAGAGGGAAACAGTGGTTTGCCTATGACGGGGGATAACGAATTTCAGCTTTAGTCAAGATAAGGTTTGCTTAAAAAATGGCATATAACGATGATAAATAAATACAAATAAAACAAAACCAAAGAAAAACAGAAATAAACGAGCATCTACACATTTCTTAGAAGTGAGATCAATTTAAAAAAATAGTATTTAACGTTTGTTTAGACATCCTGGACGCCAACCCGTTTGGCATGGCCGAAAGAGAATTTGGCCATCTGTTTAGAAGTGGAAGGCTACTTTCTGCTACTCAGATATTGTGTGCACGTATATCATCTATTTATAGAACATATTCTTCGTTACGCTGTTAATTTTAATTATCAAGATGTAATTCAATTGTACTCTTCTGTGGCACGTCATCCCTTCTCCAACAATAACACGCCGAAAAAGTATACAACGTTAAAGCATAAGTCATGATATTTTATAGATGTAATATTTGAACTCCATTTAAATTTGATCATTCATAGTACATCAAAACTCCTGAATGTATAACGTTACATAATATGATTATTCAGAGCTTTTACGGGCGTAACTATTAATCAAGGCTTAAAAAGCCACTCGAGGATAATGATGATTGCGTGTCGTTGAGGCAACACCGTGACTATCTGCAACGATGACATTTGTGTAGGGTTAACTGATTTAAGATGTATAGGAAACTATGGCACAGGTGAGATATATTAATGAAAAGTTAACAATAAGCTCATAAGATTAAAGAGAACATATTAGAAACTTTAGTTAAATTAATATATATATATATATATATGCATATATATATATATTTATATATATATGTATATATATATATATATAGTATGTCTACGTCTAAAACTACATGAAGACCATCAGCTAACTATCTTCAAAACATGAAATTATTTTTTAAACGATAACGTATTGTCATCCTAACGGTCATCCCACATAGAATTTTAGAAGATATAGGCATCATTTTCTGTGTTATGGGAGTCAATTTTGTTAGGGTTGGGGATTATGCAAAACAAATATCCTTTTTTAAATAAACCGCAAACTTGATATACACAAAACAACACACTACTCCCGCCCCTAAAATACAAGAACCATGTATTAACCCTACAATTAATCCTATGTCCTGGTGATTCTGATTTTTGAAAAAAATCTTTCTCAAATCTACAACTAATTTTTTTTCAGATACCAAACAACAATCCCCACCAAAGAATTAAAAAAAAATATTGTTACATAAAAGATTGAACACAACAAACAAGAAACTTTAACATTTTGGTTTCAATGTTAGGTGTGAGCGTAGTATCCTCTATTTCTTACTAGGAAGACGAGAACATAGCCCTTAAAACACAGACATTTCTATGTTATTTATTTGTTAAAATAGTACTAAATATTATTTGAAATAACATTTATATATAGAACGGATTATACTTATTTTACACCGATAGGGGGGAAGCAAACCCCTATCAAACAAACCTTAAGGAACTCGATTTTATTTACACTAAACAATAGAATACACTAAGAATATTAATATGTTTTAAATATACTAGAAAAGAGATGGCCCCCCATCCACACCAAGAAACATTAGATGAATCGATTTTATTGTTTTAAACAACAGATTGCATACTTGTATGATAATATATATATATATATATATATACATGCATACAGACACACACACACACATATATAGATAAAAATATGCGCATATATGTGCACAGATACACAAACACACACTATATATGTATTAATATATATATATACACACACACATATATATATATATTTATACATATATATATATATATATATATATATATATATATATATACTCTTCGCTTTTGTAAACAATAGTCATTCGCTATTACTTTGTCACTTTTGTCTCGAACTCAACATTGCACTCTCAATGGCTAGAAAAATATCAGTATCGTATTTTTATTTGAATACTAGAAATGCTAAAAGAAAATAACCCCATGGAAAAAAGAATTAATCTCTCTTCTGTCAGCAGATTCAGCCGTATCTGGTGAAAGAAGAGAGATTAAGCTAAGAAGTATAAATCGCCCAGTGGGGTTTACGTTTTGTCGAAATAATCTGGGGTCGTATAAACACTGGGGCGTCAGCTGAACATGTACAATGTTCTGTCACGTTTACATAATTACTTTTATAGACTCGTCCACTTAACTTCGCCTGTGGACGAACGTTTTCCCACTAGTTAAATACACGTCCAAATGTGTCCCCATGTACACAGATATATGTGTATGGTTTGGTAGAGCGTATGCTCTATTGTAGTGCATATGTGTACAGATGTCTGCTCCTAGTTCTTCTATCCACAGCCCATCCTCCATCATCTATATTTAATTGTGTGATTATTTATTTCTGACATTAGTAGTATGTCGGTTGGCAGCAGTTCGAGGGTGTTATTTTAGCCTTCTCGCAACGCCGAGTTTGAAACGAACTCGACACTGAATGACTGTTGTATGGAGAACCCCAAAAGCAACGTTGTGCACGCACTCGTAATTGATCTCTGTATTATTTCTTCATAATGATAATTACACACACACCCACGCGCGTACGCACAGCCATATCCGCGCTCACGCATGCACACATAGACGCATAATTATATATATATATATATATATATATATATATATATATATATATATTAATTTATGATATATATATGGCGATTAAGCTACACTGAATATTCGGCGTTTCATCCACTCTAGGATTCCTCAGGCTTATGCCACGCCATATATATTTTATAAATTACTAACTAGCTCTACCTACGTATTGAGCACTTTTAAAGCAAATAAATCTATACTTTCGTCTATTAATTTTATGTGAGTAAATGAAGTAGTTATATATATATATATATATATATATATATATATATATATATATATCATTGCTGTTGACCCCGTGTGTTTTGAACGGCATCCACCAAAATACACTATGAATTTATTGAGTACAAACTTGAAACTTGATATATAAAGAGTCCGACCTAGGGAACAGATTTAAACAGTAAACACAATTGCTAAGACGTCAAAATTGGAAAAATTAAAACTTGGAACGTATTACATGAGATCAGGCGTGATTATCCTTAAAGTTCCACTGTTCGCCTGCGTAAATATGCATTAATTTGCTTAACAGCATCAGATTTTAAGGATATGATATGCATCAATCCATAGGTTTTTATGGTAGCGAAAACTATTTTAAAAATAAATATTTTAGTATCGATTCAAAATGATTGCACCTAAAGCTTTTTTTAATCTCTAATATATATTGAGTGTAATAGAGTGATCATAATAATATATAATGAATACGAAATCTGCGTGAATTATAACATATTTAAGCATATTCTACAACCAGTCGTGCTAGTGTATATATATATATATATATATATATATATATATATATATATATATATGTATATATATGTGTGTGTGTGTTACATTTTCATGTATTTAAATGCAGTCGGAGAAAAAAATGATTAGTGTGAGTTCTTTTTTTCTCAAAACAATTTTTTCTGATTAAAATCATTAATAATCGACCTATTCCTAATTTTTTTACAGAATTTGTTCAAAACCGACATCCATACAAATATTAACATTCAATTTATATTAGATAACCAAATATATTACAGTGATTTATAATGTTAATTAATTAAAATTCAAAGAACAATCAGGTTATATGTGGGATATCAATGTACTATTTTTTCGAATCATCTCCATATATAATATTTAGATTGCAGAAATTCCCCTCTCAACTAAAGTATCGTACGTTTGCAACAACAGAGGTCACATACAAACACAATAATCTATTCTGATAGTGATTATCTTATGTAGATGACGACCACCATTTTTGCCACATCCACTCGTGACAAGAAAATGCTATATTACATCCAATGAGCAGGATCATCACACTCGCCATATCTAGAGAGGAACAAATTCCTATTTTCTCTCTCAATATCTAGTGCTCTCACCGCTACAAGTTGTCACTGGACCCAATTCTACACCTTTTTATTATAGTGTGATTATACCCTCCGTAACTAGCTAAGACACACATAGACATAGCATATTATTATCAATTTTCTAATCATAAATAATAACGGCTGTCTAGCCATGTTCCGCTCTTTCTGATTGGCGTAGACTTGCCATTCTCATATTCCAGAATGAAATTAATTTAAACATAAACGAACCCCTCTAAAAGTTTACAAAATAGCGTCTCTCCCTTCATGTGACATTAGAGCTTAAACATATATTAACTTCACATAAAAAGACAATTAAATACTGATAATCTTCTTTACTTGAACAAACGTGCACAAGTAAAAATAAAAAAAAAACTTTATATACATAACGTCCTCTCCGTATTTGCTTGAACGTCCGGAACGCTAAAAAAAACTATAAACGTACAATAGTTTGGGAATGTAAACATGTACAAAATACTGACACAGCACTATCTCACCAACGAAAATCCTACATGAAAAAGACATGTTATATTTTGTTTTGCTTCTTTTTTGGTGTGGTGGTGGTGGTGGACACTTACTATTCCGGTTTACGATTTGATTTTTTATACCGATTTCCTCCGCTACAGTTTTAACGTAAATTTCAATGCATACGGAAACACTTATTTCCTATATACTTATGGTTTCCCAAATTTGGAATTCTGTAAAATATTTAATTTAATTTTCTTTTCCGGACTGATTTTCGAAATTGCGAATACGTTAACTTATTTTTTTGGTGGTGGTGGGGGGTAAATTTGTTCATTAGGTCCACCTCCAAAATTGTCTTTAGAATGCCGACTTTTCAGGTTTCCGACTACGTTGATTAAGAAAATCTCATTCGAATTTTGTGGAGACAAGTACTTATAGAGATATAAACACCTGTGTTATACACTGTAATTCACTGGCTGCAAGGTTGGTACGTGCGCACGATTAAAAAATCAGCTTCTCTTCTATCGAGACTGCCACTCCCCAATTTTTTTAGCATTTGCGAATAGATATGCTGACAACGATTATTACGGTTTCATTTGGGAGAGTTATTGCCCCCAAATGAGGGTGGTCTACTCCGAAAGACATTCTTAACCTGGGGATATTTTGATTGTCTATTCCGAACGCCGTTCTTAAAATGGGGAGGTTGGGATGTATATTCCAAAACAAGGTCCTTCTTAATATGATAATACCCAAACAAGTGACGTGAACAAAGTCGTAATTGTTTTTACACGTTAAAAAAGTGCATAAAACTGGAATTAATTTAATACGATTGGGGGAAGAGTTGAAAAGAAGCCGAAAACTTGAACAACAAACGGAAACAGCTAGGACTGTTACCACTGATTTCGATCACTCTAAACAGTTCATATACAATGGAAATCCCTTACTTCTAACACTTCTGTTTTTACTTTCCATTATTATTTTAATCGACCGTAATTATATTAATTCAGAGTGATTTACGCATTCTCTTAATTGCTTTTTTAGATTCACACTCTACCTGCAGTTTATCGCTCTCAATAACCACTAATTGCTATTGAAAGCCAGATTATTTCATTTCGGCCACGGTCAACAGTGTCCGCAATCGGTCAGGCACGCCAGAGGTTACTACCAACTGTAATTTACTATTTTCCGACGGGTGCAGGCTTCCACCGAGCAACGCCCGTTAAGGAGTCCAGTTAGTTTTGAATATTCACGTTGGATTACTATTTCCCATTTTAAGTTCTTTCCACAGATTCAGAATTATAGGTGAAGAATGAGAAACGGCTTAAATAATATTTTTTTATGTTAGAGAGCATTTAATTCTCTTGTATTTTAAGTTGTCTATTGTGTATAACATACTTTATTTGAATCAAATTATGCTAGACTCATGTTCGGGCAAAAGGAAATAGAAAGAATCTAGGTATTACTATCAATTTAAAAAAAGAAATGTGAAAGATCTGTGTCCGGTTCGATTCGCCATACGAAAGGGTAGAAGGAGAAGAGTGAATAAGTAAATGTAAAAATAATGGAAAACTAAATAACGGCTGCTGAAGCGTCTTTCACAATTTGAAATTTATTTATTTTAGTCATCTGCGTCGGCTAAGTATGGATCTGCTTTTAATACTCAATATTTCACAATAAACATATTTTTATAATGCTTAGATATTTTTTGTGAATTAAAAAGAGTGTAATTTAGGTTTAGTTTGAGGTAGCAACATCAATATTTTTGTCTTCTGTTGTCGATTTCTTTCATTTCAGTAATATTACGTAGTAAATAGGAAGTCAATCGCGTTGCATTAGCGAGCACGCGAAGCTTGCTGATAAGATAAATAAAATTAAAACCATGGCTCAAAACGTTCAAAATGAAATTTTTAATGAGAACTAATTATAGAAGAAAATAAGTGTACTCTAGCACCTTAACGCATTCACGTATTTTATGCGCACACAACCTGGCAAATAGAAGCTCTTCATATGAAACATGGCATCGCTTATATCGACCATATTGTAACAAATTCGAACACGCGTCCGGAATTTGCAGCGCCTCACTATTATAGATTTAAACACTGCGGTAAAAAAAGCGAACATGCGAATGTGGACTGACGCAAATATGACAGCATTGCAAACATTAACGGATACACAGTCATAAACGCCATCGAAAGTGCATATGGCAAACGAAATATAATCAACACCCATTATCCTCCGCCCCCGCTTCCAGCTTTGTTGGCCCCAAATGAAATTGTCGATTTTAACCCCCTCTAAATTTGGGAATTAGATGAATAATTCAAAGAAACTGATTCAGGCAAATTTGTCCGAAATCTTCGGCCAAGAATGCAAAAGCTGAAGCAAAGCGTTGGTTGGATGCGAGGAGGCGAACTTTGGAAGGGAGGGGGGCTAATATGATGTGAAGAAAATTGGAAAATGGTGCGGACTGCTAAGAGGCCAATGGGGGTCACAGATGCGAAAACGTGGCAGCCATAATTGCTTTGTGATCTCAACTTGACTAGAGTAAGACTACGACGCCGACGCCTCTGACGCGCACTAGCTACAGGCAAACTTACCACTTTCCCTCCCATATTCCACACAATCGGTTTTCGGCCATTTTAAATTAATTTTTGGCGGGATCAGGTCGTTTCTATTGACCCTGGATTGTAGCATTTATATCTTGTTTGGGATGGTTTGCCACGGGAAGAAGACGGGATTCTGTTGGAAAAGGGTCTTAGTAACTGTGAGAAAAAAACCGCGAACACTTATGGGGAATATTAGTAATTTAGTTTTTCGTTTGCCCAATGTACTAGCTAATATTTGCGCATAAACGAAATCATGCATAAAAACGAAACATCTAGGTCTTATTGGTACCTCATATGAGTACGTATTTCGGTCCAACACAAATGTGATAGAATTAAATCCTTAAAATCATATTCGTGTAATATTTTGTCAACATGGATTGAGGAAGTTGTCTATCCGTTGACTAAAATATGTGCAATTTCTTGTTTAAAGCCAGTGTATAAATTTCTAAAATAAATCATTTCACGTTGGTGCGAGTTAATAAAATTTAAATAATTGAGAGTTAATAGAAAATAAAATAATGTCCGATCAAGATGTGTCATTTTGAGTGGGATATTAAATGTCAGAGTTTAATCCCTTCCTCCGGACAACGTGATAGCATAAATACGGATTCGTATTTTCACGTAATTGAAATGGTGGTTTGAGATTTAGATGTTGAATGAATCGGACTATAAAAGCAGCATCAGGTATATGTCCAAGTGAGTGTTACGTGGTAAGAGAAATGTATTTTGTACGGAGTCTGTGTATGGGACCAAATGTAATAACAATCATTACTTCCATAGCAAAATATTAAGGCTTCAGATAAGTTATTTCGCAAATAATTTTATATGTTTTTTCCTAATTATTTCGTAGCAAAACTTAACAAAAAAAAACTTGATTTTGATGTACAATAAATGAGTATGTGTACAAGTGTGTAACTCAGCCAATCTTAAAATTTCATGTGATTTTTATTTTAACAGTTCATTTCATCGTTTAAGTACAAAGTCTCAGATTCGTCTAATAAATCAATATTATTTTGAAAATGACTTTGGTCAACGTTCGAATTGTAAATAGGCAGAGAAATTCGAATTCCGCATAATTTATTTCATTTATGCAGGAAACTCGTATATAATAAATTGGTTTAAGATAGAATGCAAAGATATAACACAACATAAAAAGAGCAGAACTTTGGATTTGAAGTCTATAGAAAAAACGCTCATACTACATAGCACCTCAAACATAAGTTTACACACACGTGGTTAAATATATATATATATATATATATATATATATATATATATATATATATATACATGTATACATATATATATATAATTTATTTATACAAATATTGATGGCTACATATGTGCATACATGTTTCTGTAATCACCCGTTACTGAGGAGATTACCCCTTCAGGCCAAGAATTACCCTTGAAAACTGAAATTTCAAGACAGAATAAGACATTGTTTCTGGTGTCTTGAAATTTCAGTTTTCAATGGTAATTTCTGGCCTGAAGACATAATCTGCCCAGTAATGGGGGATTACAGATAAATGTATACACATATGTTGCCATCAGTGTTTGTATAAATAAATTTAGTATCCCTGCTCTGTTTACTCATTGAGCACTATTTGGTAGACACATGTTGTTTCATTGGGTGTACTTCTAGGAAATTAAAATCTACTGCCATAATATATATGTGTATGTATGTATATATATATATATATATATATATATATATATATATATATATATATATATATTTACGTGGAAATATGTATATTACCGTGGAAATATGTATATTTACGTGGAAATATGTACATTTACGTGGAAATATGTATATTTATGTGGAAATATGTTTTTCAATCATATTTCACCTGTTATTTTTACCAATCCTTTAATTTATGAAGCTATATGTATAACAAATAAATTTCAAATATATAAATAGATAAACGAATAAATCTCGACACAAAATGATTGCACAAGTCTGATAAAGACATGCCGTTATATGGAATACTGTACGTATTAAATAAGCTTTCTGTTTGTACGTATGGATCAACCAGTGGGCCAGGCTATAGCTGAATAAACGCGGAATAATATGAAATTCATATAATAAAATAATAGATAATTAACACTTTATCACATTTGACATTTGCCTGCGTGAGGATATAGAAAGCATTGGCGTGGAAAAAATTTAAAAAAACATGACAAATAAAGTAAATAAATAGTTTTTATGTCATATTTTTCGATGGGGTATGTTGTGTTTGATCATAAAGACATTTTCCATTCAAACTTTTAAAAATATCTTGGATTTCATTAAATTTCATTAAATGTTTCGAAATAGAGAGAAACAATTGTTTATATTAAAATATTTAAAAAGGTTGAAACATTTGCTAAATAAAACACATACACGACGCCGAAAGAAATGCTGCATAATTGTGCTTGTTTTAAAAGTCGAATTGTAAATACCTGTTCTCTATCGATATAAATATTCCAAACTAACCCGACAGGTAGGAAAATGACACTGCTACCCTGTAGAGATTCCTAGATGTCCGAAAACCTTCTGCTCTAATAGTTTCTTTCTTCGATCTGCTAAACTTTGGACTTTCTCTCCTGATGCCCTGATTCTATGACTGCCCAGGCATACATAAGTCAAAGTTCAATGTGTTCAACACCCTGAATAATGTCCCTATAGATTTTTCCCAAAGAGTATCCTCTTCGTTCAATTGATACGGTACCGTGTTTTAAGTGAATTAAAATAAAATTATAGCAGGAAGGGGAGAGAGTAAGATAAAAAGTTTTATTGTTAATACATTAAAGGACAGGAAACTATGACTAAGATATGGTTTGGGGCAAAATGTAATATCTGTGCTGATACTAAACTTGATCGTTTCCGTCCTAAGTTAGTGGACGAGAAATCATTTTTGAACGAGCAAATTTAAATTTTGACCGACCAGGAGTGTTCTTTTTTAAGGATCTGAATGATCCCCCTATAAAAAGAAAAAAACATTGCGTCTCTGTTCTCATAGAGAAAGAAATCGAATAGAAACAACAGCAGAATATTCACACAATTTTCTTAATCACTCGTTTGACATAAACAACTTACTTAATTATCGTGTTTATAGAAGGATCGTTGAAAAAATAAACTCTTTTATTATTTTTAGCTCACAAATTTAAAAAGCTACGGAGACTAGAGTTGTGCCATTAAAACGAGCAACCTGTTCTGCTCTGGAATTTATTTTCTCTTCATACTATCTTTGACACCAATGAAAGATGGCTGTTCATGTGCGCCCGGCGCACCTAGTCACAAGACGGTTATTCCGCAACTAAAGTCTTGTATTTTTAACTCAAAAAGCGGACTTGTTCCGTACAATATTAATGTTACTACATAGTAATAGCAATCACTAATGCGTTTTTGCCAGGAATTCAATTAGGTATCATGCTTCTGACGAATGTCCATGACAGTTTTTTTCTTAGAGTCTCACATCATAAATATTTGCATTATTGGTCTTGAACCCCTTAAGTACCCTCATTATAGCAACGCGATTTTCAATCCCTTTTGATCAATCGGAATAAAAAGAAATAGGATTCATTACGTTTGAAACACCTCCTTTAAATCAGATATATTTTATTTGCTGCATTTTAGTGCTATATTTCGTTTTATACTAGGCAATGTCTCGTTAGCAGGAGAGAAAAGTTTCTTTCCGGGATTTCCTTTCGAAAACCTAATCCCCTGTCGGTAATATGATGCCTTATTCAAGCCACCAATCTTATAACCACTTCCATAAATGCAATATAAATAACATACTTATTTTAATATGACGCTGATTTAATTTTTTTCGTTTAACAAATACATTGTTTGGTAATATGCATTCAACCCTTATCCAAAGAAAATTTATTCTGATCAAAGAGATCTATACTTCTTGCCTCTGTCTATTTAGATGCACAGATCTTGCTGTTGCCTTCAATGGTGTAATGAAACATTATTTAAGTCATAAAGTTTAAGAACTTTTTACTGCTTAATAATTAAATGTATCGCGATGTCTCCGTTCAGTCTCGAAATACAAAGATACACCCTGATGGGACAGTTACGCGTGTAATTGTAAGGCAAGGGTTGCGCAATCATCAAACACACCTCTCCTGAATCAGCATTGTTTCAGTCCAGTCACAAGGAAAAGCCCAGGACAAATGGAAACACGACCGAGATAAGCGGAGAGAACATACACCACCTGGAAGCCCCAAAGAGTCACCCATTTAGTACTGACCAGGTCCAACATTGCTTAATAAAACGTATGCTCATTAATAAAACGAATACGTAGTCGGATACTCTGTATATCATTTCAATTTCAAGCTCGAGTTACGTCAAATTATACTCTTTCGTACGATTGCGCATATGCAAGCCAGAAAAATTTATATATGAGCCGCAGGGTGTTAGGCATTTGTATAGTTAGTTGTATGAGTTGATGAGAAACTAACCCATACGCATTTGCGAAATAGAGGCAAGTTACATTCTAGTTTCTGTGTGAATGTGTGTGTGTTTTTAAATGCATTATCACTTAGGATCGGTGTGTGCTCATCAACAGTGAAGTAATTGTACGGTTTAAATGATGTTTCTGTCATTTGATGAATTCTACGAAACATTAAAGGTATTTCTATAAACAAGACGGATACAAGTTTGTCTAATTAAACCTGCTATTTAGAGATACCCCTGTATAATTATCACATACTCCAGAAAATCCGCTACTGTAGGAACACTTCCATTTCTCGTCCTCTTTCAGTGGAGGAGAAATCCTTCACGGCTGAGACAATTTTTATTTTTGTACCGTTTCTCCACGTTAAAAAACGATCCTGGTGTCTAACTCTGTCCCGTGGGGAGGTATTGTAAATCGGTACAATCATCTACTGAACATTTACATGTAAGTTTTATTACCAGCTACTTAGTAGCTTATTGCCATTTATACGTTTGAAGATACTTTTATAAAATACGGAAGGATATCACATACAGAAAAAGTGCAGATGTATTTCTGGATATGTTTGGAAAGACACTGATGTATCTGTGCTCACATATAGTAAAGTCAAATTTCGTTTAAGGGTTAATCAAATCATCCATAATTATTGTTTTTTTTGTCTGTACAGAGCATGTTTAGTAATTTACTGAAACGTGCTGATCTGTTATCGGAGTTCTAAGTATTTCCCAACCTATTTAATTTGACCCCAGTGCCATCCCAATACAATTAATTTTATACTTTAATAACCTCTCCGAGCCCAAATATAATCGTGAATTTTGAAAACCGCAGATTACGTTGCCATCTATATCTATAATTTTCATAGCAATTTCCATCCTACGCCTAATATATCCCATATCCGAAATGAGTACTTTGTCTACGATTTTCGACCCGGATATATTGAAATATTTCCTCAAGTGTTCCTCATATTATAACACTCAATACAATATCCTTTTGCCCCATCCTTACATATCTGCTATATATGTCTCCTGTACACCTCCTACAAAACGATTCGGTTGCAAAGACGCTAAACACAGGATAACCCTTCTCCACCCTGTTAATTGAATTACCTACCCCCGACTGCTTTCAAATATTATTTTCCATATATATATATATATATATATATATTTATATACAACTAGTTCATTTACTCACATAAAATTAATATACGAAAGTATAGATTTATGCGTAAACTTTAAGTATTTACTTCAAAAGTGCTCAATACGTAGGTAGAGCTAGTTAGCTAGTTGTTCGATAAAATGCATGCCCATTGGCTGATAGGAAGGGGTGCGGTGGATACTAGAAAGCTGATTGGCTAACTAACATCCTCAACATATATAAAAACGAGAAACAACCACAGAATTCGCGCATAAGCTTGACGAATCATATAGTGGATGAAACGCCGAATATTCAGTGTAGCTTAATCGCCATATATATTTTATAAATTACTATATATATATATATATATATATATATATATATATATATATATATATGCGTGTGTGTGTGTGTGTGTGTGTGTGTGTGTGTGTAAGTTAGTCCGTTTTGCTCAATCATAGGGATCCGTATTTCTAATTTCTCTAGGTCTAGCAAAGCTGGTTATCGTGGAGGTAGAACACTATTCTGTTTTCATATATATATATATATATATATATATATATATTTATATATATATATATTTATATATATATATATATATACTAATATAAGATATTGCCATATTCCAAATATCTTTTTAAAGAGAAAACGGCAGGATGTGTCGGTTGCTTGATCCAGGTAAGTTGTCAATAATGGTGTTTTAAGTTAAACATCTAATGAATACGTGACTAAATATGCAGAAATAAACTAATTTTGCAGGCTTGTTAGTCAAATTCAATAATATTGAAACAATATTGTAATAACCTCCTTTTGAAAAGTAATAAATAACTAGGAATATGACAAAAGCATATTCTTTTCAGTAGTTTGACTCTCGGGTGGGTATTCGTTGATATCTTATATGCTTTTATATAAAGTGATGTGGTTCTCGGTTGATTAACTGTGTATGTGTTGAATATATACTCGGGAGGCAAAAAAAAACGTTCAAGACATGCTGTTATCATAGTTCTAGAAGTAACCAAATGAGAGATATGGAACTTTGAACTTTAAATTTTTCCAACCTTATATGACTTTATTCATTATAAACACCTGTATTAATAAGGAACGTTTTTTTTTAATTCATGACGATTGGTACAACTGATTAACCTTCACACACACACACACACACACACACACACACACATATATATATATATACATTATCACACTTATATGTGTGTGTTTTAAAATGCATAATAACTAGAGCTATGATAATAGAATATTCTTATCATTGTTTTAACTCTCGAGTATATATCCGACACAGTTAGATACAGCTAATCAATTGAGAACCACATCACTATCTAAAACTACATAAGATATTAACTGATATATACTCGCGAATCAAAATAATAAAAAGAATATTCCATTGTCATAGAACTAATAATAACTTAGGATTACGTAGTTTCTATATAAGCCGCATGGTGTTAGGCACTTTATAGTTAGTTGTAGGAGTTTATGTGAAACTAACCCATATGCGTCAGCGAAATAGAATCAAGTTACATTCAAGTCTCTGTGTGTGTGCGTGTGTTTTAAAATGCATTATCACTTAGAATCAGTGTGTGCTCGTCAACAGTGAAGTAACTGTCTGTTTTAAATGATGTTTTTTTACATCCGCTTTTGTTACATCATTCATTTATTTCGAATCAATAAGTTATCTTATTTTTAACATTGGCTTTCTCTTATATCTTTCAAGTGTCTGGCATGACATCGGATTTTTACAAGATGGGGCGCTCAAATGTTGCAAATATCCTAAATAAAGTGCTACGGCGGAAGGAGCTAGACTGGGACATCAAGTTTTAAAGTTCGTGTCATTAACAGTTAAACTATCGGCACTCCGGTTTATTCATTGATATCACATTTTTAGTTGTATTCTGCTTTTAAATTCCAAGCAGTTATGTAGTTTCGTATTTTTTTACTTTCCCAACCAAATAGTGTGTTTGCTTCCAGCTCCGAACACCATGAATATACACTGAAATTGCGTCCTTTGCAAACGCCTTACAAAATATTTCGCTATGATTCCTAAAGTGAAAATGCGTGTAATCCAGTGACACTGAGGAAGTCACGCCAACCTGACATAAACTGAATAAACCGTATCATTTCGGATATTTTTTTTTATCTACATGTTTAGCCAAGATTTGAGAGTTGGGTTTTCTATATTTACCTAAAGCTAGAAATTGAGGTGATAGATTAATAC
Source organism: Euprymna scolopes (assembly GCF_053919585.1). NCBI lineage: Eukaryota > Metazoa > Mollusca > Cephalopoda > Sepiida > Sepiolidae > Euprymna > Euprymna scolopes. Next base: position 131,985,725 of record NC_136484.1, read on the forward strand.
ATGTTTCTAAGCAAAATATGAAATATGTCATTGAAACAACCTTTCATTCTGAACTTCAAACAACGTATATTGACGACTGTCACCCATCTTGCTTTGCTCAGTGTTTCTTAAGAAAGTTCGAGGATACCCTGATACAAACATATGCTACGCAATCATCATGCTATAAAAATTAGTTTCGCCAGACATAGTTTTATCAAATTATTGAAATGAAATATATTTCATGTTATAAGTGAAATTAAATGACGAAGTAGAATGTTGCAAAAGAAAAAAAATCATTTGAACGTTATGCAGCGAAACAGAGAATGTGCATTTATGCAGCGTATTGGGACAAACGCACTCCTAGTATCACGACTGTCTAGTTTACTCTCACGAACAAGTGAAAAGGTGTGATGCTATGGCGTAAAATCATTCAATGTCATAGCGATGTCCTTGTTCTCTTTTCTTGTTGTTGGTTGTTTTTTATGTCTTGACAAGCGGCTCAATTGTCAACGGCAAAATATGCAGCAATGTCACATTTGATTCAACTCATGTGTCAGTTTCCGAGCTAAAAATGTTAAACAAAAAATTAAAGGGAGCATACACATACGCACATCTAAGCACCGAAACAAACGCAATCAATCATATACGCACACAGGAATTAATGTATTTCCAAGCAAAGTCAATATAGTATATATATATATATATATATATATATATATATATATATATATATATATATATATATATATATATAATCGCTGTTGTTAATCATAGTTATGCGATATTACTTTGTCACTTTTGTTTTTACTCAGAATTTATTCATTGACAAAACCAATTGTGTTCCCTGAAGTCTGTGAGACAAGAAGTCTCTTCAAATGTCTAGTAATCCCTACCTGTTTCCGTATTATTTCAAGTTAATTTGCGTTATGGCAACAATCGTTTACCATTAACTTTCGCTAGCAATGACTATTGGTATTTACTTAAATTTGGGTTGCAATAAGACTTCTCAAAGTCCCATTCTTATGCGCCTCATCACCTGGAGCTTTGCTTAGTGCTTGCTTTTAGAGTTCTTTCCATATTCTTTGACCCTCCGCGACTATTTGTTGTTGTACCAATCGATGCCTATATTTAATTATTTTGTGGTGTGAAAGAGTTGTTTACTTACAATTTTGCCGTTTTAATTTTCTTTAAAATGCATAAATTGTTTTCCTCTATCTTTCTGTTTACTTCTGTTATAATTTCTATTTGGCGAATCAGATGTAATAGTGTCTGCATTTCAGCGTTTCTTTTAAAATACCGGGTATTTTCAGCATTACTGTTTGTTGTTTAGCATTAGTCATTCCGTTGATTCCAATTTGTCTTATAATTTTTGTAAATTTTGTAGGGCTGCTTCTATGTCTTCTACAATCTTTCATATTATATTGATTTTCTTTATTTTATATATCTTTTTCAGTTTACTGGCAATTTATCATATTTATTTCTTTTTTCTATCGCATTGATTTTCACCCTGTTGTCTTCTTGGACGGTAAAATCTACAATTTCACAATTTCTTACATTCTTTTAAACTACTATGACGTTCGCTGTTCTTGCTTAAAAGAGTTTATCTGTTTGTATTACCATGTTTCAGAAAATCTTGCGGCTTTAATTCTCTACTACTGTCTCAAGTTTTTATTAGTATCACTTGTCTGGATGTTTGAGGCGCAGTCGTCTGAAGAGATGCCAGTTAATTGCCTTTCTCATACAGTCGTACTACTCTGTATATTTTTGAATTCTAGTTTGCTGCAGTCACAGCTTATGCTGTCATTTAGTCTCTCTATCACTAAAATGAAATCTGGTTAGTTCTAATCATGTTGTTTTGTGGAGCTTTTAGTAGAGATTTCCTGTGTCTTTTTCTTGATCATGACCAAGTATTTTCGAAATAATCTTATCTTATCATTTTTGTGTGCATTGTCATTAGAACCATTGTCTTCTGATCAAGATGCATATGTTCTTATTTAGTACAATGGTTCATAGTTTCTTATTAGATAAATGCTTAGGTTTTTATTCTTTTAATTAGATTTTACTGTAAGATTTTATTACTAAAAAAATATTATTATTCACATGTATTCTTTCCAATCTCCTTTTCCATTGTTGTAGATTTGTCACGTCTGATTCCACAACACTCAACTATTTATAAGTATCATGTTCGCCTTTCTGCTCATTTTTCCTTATTATTTCTTCTTATTTTTCTTTTTCGTTGTCCTTTCTTTCACTTTCTATCCCTTTCTACCTATCCCATATATCTTCTTAAGTCTTGACATTCTCTTTCATCTTATTGTCCTCTTTTTTTCGCCTAAAATGCCACTTAATGCCACCCTCCTAATTTTTAACGTTTTAACATTTTATTTTCATAAATAAAAAAATAAAAATGTTTTCCTTTGAGAACCAGATTCGATTCGGTGGCAAATAAGCTTCATTACATCGCCTGAATCGAATGACGTTTGATTTCTTGCAAACCAATTGCCCGAAACATGAGCATATTCTGTGTAGCGACTATGTAATATTTGTCTATATAAATAAAAATATATTTTGCTCTTTTTTATTGGACACTCTTATTAACCTCGTTCTAATTCATGTGTTTTATCTCTTGAATTCTTGAAACATGGTATATATATATATATATATATATATATATATATATATATATTATTTTTTAAATTATAATTAATCCACTGACACGTTTTTCGTCGTCTATGACTCATCAGAGTGTCTGTATCTACGTCTATATTTGAATATCACGTATCATATAAGAATAATATATATCCTAAAAACCTAAAATCAATACCCTACTCCCTAGAAAGTAGAGTCTGCACCATAGTAAAAGAGAGACAGACATACACCTCAGTTCGACTAGACTGAATGAACTACAAATAACACAGCGGAAAAGAGGATATCCACTACCACTAATACAGAAAGGTATTGAACTGGCTGAAAAAATTCCAATAGACCAACTAAGAATCCCAAAAGAACCCAACAAAGAACACATTTTAGCATACGTCTCTACACACAAAACAAACAACCCAGAATTATTTACACAGATAACAAAATACTTTATCCTCCTCAATCAGAACGACAAACTAAACAACATACTTAAAACAACAAAAATAATAAAAAAGCAAACGCCAACCCAAAAACTGAAAACACATCCTAACTTCATCAAAATTCGTTCCACACACTACAAAAGGGGTTACAAAATTCAACAAACCCCGAGGTGGAGTATGTTACATAATAATAGAAGGTAACACATACACATTCAAAAACCCAACACAAACACTCAGAATAAAAAAGGATCTAAATTGCACCTCCAGAAATATCGTATATGCACTAAGATGCACAGCATGCAACAAATCCTACATAGGCGCCACCAAAAATTTCAGCACTAGAGTGACCTTACATAAGAGCAATATCAAAATTGCAGATAACAGGCACTTCTATGTTTCAAAACACTTACACATATGCAGTGGACACAGCTTCAAAATAATGTCAATCTTCCAAACAGACAATTATTTTTATTTACTTACACAGGAAAAAAAAAACTGCATCACAAGATTCACTCCTGAACCAAACAGAGCCTTATATCAACGCACAAAAACATGAAATTCAAGGCACACTCGCATGCAACTCCATATACATATACAGACCCACACATAAATCAGAACCGACACATTAAAACACACACACGCGCGTGCATACAACCACGTAAAGACATAACACCCCTATCTCTAATACAACACACTGAACAATACCAACCCTACTTAACTTCGAAACCAACAACACTAGGAAACACCTAGAACCATAGTTTAATATCTGTTCCAACACCTCGCTCCGCACTCAGTCAGTGGAGGAGAAATCTCTCATGACTGAGACAACTATCATCCCTTCTATCATCCCCTCCCATACCTATACCCCTCCAATTGGCCCCTCCCCTCTGGGGAACGAGATCTTCCCCACACTAGGAACATCGGTTGGTCTGGCCATACCCACATGGGGAGACAAATGAATAGAAACATTAAAAAATCCCCTATACATATTTTTAAATACACCCCTCTATGTAAACAAACATAATATAAAGAATACCCGAACAGTCTAAGACTGAAACGAAAAATCACAATACTAAAACCTAAGAACCCAAAAAATAAATATCAAAATAGAATGAAAGCACCCCTACTCTTATTTCGGAAGAGCTGGTTCTCACCCCCCGCCTCACACATACACATTAGTAACGACCTTGAATCACAGTGACCTTCCTAGGGAAGCAAATAACTTCATAATACTATAAAACAGTACACACATTTTCAAACCAATAAAAGAAAACACACCCACACACACACATCCTACCCTAAAGGAAAAGAAAAAAAAACACAAGCAGACAGTAGGAGAGAGAGAAACACAACATAGGAGTGACCACAGCCCAATAAATGAGTAATAAAAATTGAACATTCCAGTGAATAGTAGACACTTACACGTTTCCACCCCTAGTAAACACTTCAAATGAACTAGGAAAATGCTATTTTCACATCTCCAACAAATTTTGAAAATAATTTCTGAAGAGGACGCTTCACAGACCGTCTAAACGATTTCAATGATTTAAAAGCATTATTACAATGATCTAAACATAATTCTCAATGTAAAACCAAGACGCGGAATAATAAAATAATGTTAAAAAATACACATTGTTGGTGACTACCCCCTTATTTAAATATATATAAATATATATATATATATGTATGTATATATATATATATATATTAGTCTCATATAATGCGTGATATTCAAATAATATTCTTTATTCATTTACTTTTACTGAAATTGATAATAATTTAGAGTAAACTGCGGACCATATGGCGTACCAAATAACAACTGCAATTACCAGGATTGTTCATTTATGCGGCTCGTTAGAAGATCAAACACAATTCCCTGACAAATTCCTGATAAAAAACTACATAAAATTATTTTACATAGATTTCATATAAAACCTAGTTCCTTAAAAGAAAATAAGGATTTCACTCAGTCACTCATATTTTCTTTACAATTGAGTCTATGGATTCATTAAATATTACTAGCTTTTCACAGTGGATTATCTCATAAAGCTAGGCAACAAAATATTGTCATGGTGCCTAAGATGTTTCAACTATTTTTACCAGATTTGTGGACGCTGATTCTAGAAATGCTGTCACTTTTTTTCTCTATCAAGTATAGTTTTTTATCTGCTATGGAATATCCCATCTGTAGTGAGTCAATTGCTACAATAACAAGCCAGATTAGTCGCGTGCTCTCCTGTAATGAATGAATGCGTGAATGTAGGATTGACATGAAATTGTTAAATATCAACTGAAATGACCATAAAATGTGCTGAAATGACTTAAATAAATAAAAATTAAATGACTTAGAATGCCTTTAACGGACTTAAGGATGAATTGAATGACCTTAAGAATGACTTGAATGCTTAAAAAATGACTGGAATCCTTCAAAAACAACTTGAATGATCTGACGAATGACTTGCATGGCTTTGAATGACTGATTGTAAAGTGGGTGATCATTTTACATTAAATTAATACAGAAAAATGACACCCCCACTAAGTTACAAACATAAGTACAGCATGTAGTAAGAACAGATACTACACTTTGATCTTTGCGAAAAGGTATTTATTTACTCCCCACCGAGCAAATTAGGCACAACGCCGATTTTTAAAAAAGGCCAAGAAAAGCTTAAAAAACTAAGAACAGCATCTATTAACAACAGACCTTTGATCTTAACCAAAAAGACCAAGCACAAAAGTGTTACAGACAGACCGACCGAAGAACCGACGGAGTGACTTATAGCACGCGACTAAAAACAGGCAAAACGAAGAAACATTATTTTTAAGCAAAACGAAGAAACATTATTTTTAAGTAACTTTAAGACACATATACACGAAATCACACCAAAATATTCTAAATAAAGTTGAAAAAAATGCCAAGTCCCGACATTATAATACCCAAATAGACGTTTTACTGATTTTCTAGGCTATATTTCTGGTATCATTGCTCTTGATAGACTGGCATCTACAAGCCTGTTGGTCTCTTAGCGACCTTGATAGCGAACTATCGTGTCGCTATTTCCCTTACGGAAGCGCTCCACTTGCTCGTCAATCACACAACCTAAAATTTATGGAAAACAGGCAACATGGCTGTGAAAAAAATGTAAATATTTTCACCCAGATTATGGAAACTTATGAGTAATGTTTAAACAAGATATGTAAATGCCCCCCAGGCACTCATTTCTGCAGAATTCTATAAAACTATAGCTATTTGCATAATTCATTCAATTTCTAACCTTAGCTCTATCAAAAATTAATTAATAGAAAGCAGTGAGAAAATAAATTTTAAATATCTAACAACTATTATAACGAAACACATAAAGTTATTTTATAGTCGATCACAATCCAAATCTATGCAATTTCTTTATATTTTGGCAACATGGTTATATGTGCAAATGGAAATAATTTAATTTGTAAATAACAAGCACGTAGCTCATTATCGTGATTTTCTTTTGGGATACACAGTCACTACATATTAATATTGTTTGTAGAGGTATGCATTGATAATTCTTCCTCTCTTTTTAAGTGAAAATGGAAACTATTTTGACCAATTGTTTTTATATAGTGATTGCATATAGACATGAAAAAAAAACAAAGTATATTTAAATCTAGCGAAACTGCCAAAACAAAACAAACGGTTAATATCCGCTCGTTTTATATTCTTTTACTATGTTACTGGTTTTCTATTCTATATCTAATTTTCACTACCCAAAACGATGAACAACATAATCAAATATTGTAGCATTAAAATAAAAATAAAGGATAAGCATATTTTTAGCATGTCCAAAATTGAAGGAATGACAGGAAATTGATCTAAACGTCAATAACTTACTCCAAGTTTTTCTTTAGTAACCGCCAACCGATTATATATATATATATATATATATATGATGATTGCAACGTCTTGTCAGACGAGTGCCACCCCCACAGAAACTTAATGTCCATGAGCCCAGAAATGACTTTTTTTTTTAAGTCCTACTTGTGAATTCACACGCTCACGCAGGCATGATACTGAAGACGGTCATTAAGATCAATTATTACATGTTTCCAGCATTTCAAGCCTCCACACGTCATAACTTTTCCATCACCACAGGACCATTTTTATAGACAAATGCATGAGGGAGTATCTATACACAGGTGATGTAACAGAGTCTCTCTCTCGGTTCAAAATGTTGAGATCCAGCAACAAACAAGAGCAAGATATCCAGCAACAAGTTTAACTGCAGACCAGCTTAATGCGGGTACTGGTCTCCCGCTTTATGTTTTGTTTAAATCAGAGATTTGATTCTCCTAGAAAGGTTGTCTTCACCACGCCTTATGGGAGCCCTCTCCACCCCAACACACAAACACACATGGTGCTAGTTGTCCGTTGACCCCGAAAAAGGGTTCATTCGCCCTTTGGAAGGTCTTGTTTTTAATCCTTCAGGGAGACTAGCCACCCTCCTCACCAAACAAGTCTGGTGGGGGAACCAGTTTTGTCGGCGGTGACCCGAGCATGAGGCAGGTAGTACTGGTACCAGTAGCATATGACATGACCTGACATATATATATATATATATATATATATATATATATATATATATATATATATATATATACATGCATATACCAAGACACACAGACGCACACAGGCAGCACATACGCATATATGTAAGTGGCTAAATTTTGTAAACATATGCAGCTTTGTAGATGTGTCTTTTTTTAGTTTTTGAATGTTTACTGTACACACAGAGACAACATACCTTGATATAATACATGAACAACCCAACAACAAACATCATCAACTAATCTTCAAAATAAACGTTTTGGTCAACGTATGAAATCAACGTTAATTATGATTCATATGCGGAGTAATATGAACGTACGCATTTACTGTTGCAAAAGGTGCAAACGTTAATCAAAAGCATAGAAAATTGAATTTGGAGAGCAAGTAGGAGACAGAGTAAGGAAAAAGGGAAGGTTGTCGGACACAAGAAAAATAGATATACGCCTGGACATGTCAGCGAATGATTTGGGTTTGGTGTTTCTTAAAGACATTCACAAAAATATAAAGCAGGATGTGTGTGTAATTCAGTCTTGTGAAACAAATGATCGAAAATGTCTTAGTGTTACAGGAAGTTAATAAGGCATGACGTGACATTTTAACGTATCCATGCGGATGGCGAAAATACTTAATCCAGAAATACAAGAAGTAAAGATCTTGCTGTTTGGTAGGGAGCTAATATTTTATTCCGTTGTGAAAAATGCTCGTACTACCTCGTATTCAATTATTTTAAAAACTTTCTCCACAAAAGTACGCTGGATATTAATACACATCAGAGAACTTACTTGTATGTTAGACGACAATGACCTTCTCAGAAACCTAATCCCGAATTACATAACATATATTGAATACTAGTAAGTTGAAACAGCCTTAACGCATACACGTACACACACACGCGTAGACACACACAAATTAAGCTGGTTTTAAGCGAATTACATAACATATATATATATATATATATATATATATATATATATATATTAGAACACTTAACTTATTGTGATTTCTGAATTACAAGTGTTCAAATTGAGTAAAGTGTGAAATGGCAAATGTTGATTGCCGAGCAATTATCTGGTTTTTGTATTTAAATGATCGCACACCACGGAAAACATTTGATGTAATAAAAGAATGGTATGGTAAGAATATTCCAGCATAAACCCTTGTAAAACACTGGAATTGTAAATACAAACTGATGACACAGCTCTAACAAATGGTCGACTTCTTCGTCCATAAATGCAACATATGTCGAGTTGAGGCTTCCAATTTTGATGAGCGGCACGTTACTATGCGTCAAATAGCACAAGAGGTCACGAATAAGAAATAGTCTGTGGAATCTATCATTCATGATTATTATATATTAATAAGTTGTCTTTAAGATTGGAGTCTCAGATCGATAAAAACTTTCCAGAAGCGCGAACGGGTTTAATGCTGATTTGTTTTGAGATATGCAGAAAGAGATGAGTCAATGCTTTTCGAGAGATTGATTACACAAAACGAAATTTGGATCAAACATTGTGATATGCGATCTTTCGTCTTCCAGTGGTAAACATGTTCTCTGAACCTCTTACAGTTTAGTCTGCGTTTAGCATTTATGGATGTCCAATCTTGCGTTAATTGCTTCTAGCGTGAGAGTCGTATCCAATGGAGTCAGAGGTTGTATCTTTAAATGGATTCAAATCTTTTGGCCAGCAGTATTTACTCTTCTAATACTAATGATTGCGAAAGCACCATACACTAACAAAAGCACAAAATTACTGTATCTAAACACACACACACACACACACACATACACACACACACACACACACACATATATATATATATATATATATATATATATTTATTGCCGACAAAAAGAAAGTCGACACTTGTAATTTTTTCAAAAAACTGCAAATTTAAGCTAAATTTAATGCAACTGTTTAAACAACCTATACAGCATTTTATTAGCCTTTTATTCCCCCCTCTAATTTTACCTGTTTATATTTGACTTTTAATTGAAACATTCTAGTGTTCACGTCAATAAAAAAAATAAACTTCAAATTGAGGAGGCAAATAGAATGTCCGCAACAACAAATTTGCTTAAAACCAGCTTAATTTATCGCCTCTAAATCAGTTTAAAATATCTAACTACAGGCAACAAAGCATCTCTAATCGTAATTGTTGTTGTTCCAGGTTATACAACGTAACATTTAGTCCATATGCCACAACTTTCTCTTAGTAATACTCAGGAGCTCATTAATCTCAACCTTTCTCGTTTATTCAATCGAAAATCGTCCGCAGATTGAAATATGATTAGAAAACGGTACGAAAGACTGTGCAAAAGCACAAAAACACCGGCAGTTTTTCTGTTATGCCCCTAAATCTGGCCGTACGAGAGTTATTTCTAACAGGGAAGACATTGCTATCAAGATCCGCAGCCTAAGAAACAGATTTGAAACGGCTACCCTAACCCAATAACAATGCAATCTTGTTAACACTTTCTCCTTTTCTACTGTCAAGACCAGACGCAAGTGTTTCTGTAAATAAGAGAAAGCGCTGTCTGAAATTTGTCAAATACAATGAAGATCATGCCTCCTCATGTTGGTAAAAAATGCTTTTTAACGACGGAAGCAAGTTCAATAGGCTAGGCAGTAAAGGTAGGCAGTACTTCCATCAGAGGAAAGACGAATAATTTAATGTTAGGCGCTCAGTTTCAACGCTGGAAGGTGGTGGAGGTTCAGTTTTTCTGTGGGTCCTTATTATTACCAATGGTCAAGGACCTTTAATCCGTTTGCAAGGTCGGATTAATAAGACCAAGTACATTAATATGTTTACTGAACATTTTGTATCCTATTTTGGTCGGAATTTCGATGATAATCCAATCTTCATGCAGGATAATGTTCCCATTCACACAGCTGGTAATATCAAGAGGTTCCTAGAAGAGCATGATATTCCGTGTTTGGATTGGTCTGCACAATCTCCAGAACTCAATCCTATAGAAAACTTAATGCATTAAATCGAGCAACAGCAACACAATAATAAAATTTCAAATTTGGAAGAAATTTGGGCAAAAATAAAAGAAAATATGACGCCCTTTCCCCGGAGTATTGCTGCAATCGAATTCAAGGAATTTCAAACAGTTACATTAAATTTAGCTTAAATTTGCAGTTTTTGAAAAAATACAACTGCGGACTTACTTTTCGCCGCCTGTACCTCTCTCTCTCTCGCTCACTCTCTCTTTCTCTGTCTCTCTCTTTCTCTCTTCCTCTCTCTCTCTTTCTCTGTCTCTCTCTTTCTCTCTTCCTCTCTCTCTCTCTCTCTGTATATATACATATATATATATATATATATATATATATATATATATATATATATATATATATGCCCGCAAATTTTACAGATAGATGTTTATAGAAAGTAGGGCAGATATTTCGTATTGACTTTCATTATAAAACTTGTTTTGAGTTCAATCAGTATATCTTTCCGCATGCTACTCTATCTTGTCTCCGAATTCGGAATATGCGTCCTACCTACTACAAAAATGCTAGTTTTGTTTTGGTATCTTAAACTCCCCCCTCTATTTTTGGCGATAAGGAGATTATATTAAAGACAAAAACCATAGACAATTATTTTCAATAATTATTTCAATTTAATAAAGTGAATATCGTTTCCGAAACGATTGTGCAATAAAGCTGATTTTGTTTCTCTTTCCTTTTGAAGCTAATTTATAATTTACAATTATAAATCTTTTTACTCAATATTAATATAGCTCCAGGATACATATACTTATTGAGCTTATTATATATATACAATACTATAGGCACTGTTCGTTAAATGTATTAATACATTTCTTAATTAAACTCTGCTCTTTAGAGTGTACGTCTAATTCACTCTATAATGTATAGATATATACATATATATATATATGTGACTACTTCATTTATTCACATTAATTAATATACGAAGATATACTTTTATACGTAGATTTTCAGTATTTACTTCAACAGTTCTCAATACTTAGGTAGAGCTAGGTACTAACACAGAACATTATGTGTAGCTTAATTGCCATATATAGTTAATTACTTCCTATATATATATAATATATATAATATATATATACTTATATATATATATATATATATATATATATATAATTAATTACAATTTCTATGGACTATCAAGCTGAGAGATGAGAGATAATTGGACATAAATGTTATTTTGTTTCGGAATACGACTGGTTTGAACGACAATGCTTTTTCAATATTTTTTAATCTTAAGGTTAATATACTTACTAACTCTGCCAAGATAATGATCCATGAAACAACGAAACAAACACACACATACATACATACATACATACATACTTGCTTTATTGTTGATTACTCATTCATTTTCATGTATTTTTTGAAATATCTTCTTTTTTAAAATTATATACACATATACACACTTATACACACATACATATATACATACGGAGATGTGATCAAGATGCATCAATTCTTATTTTCTGTGGGAACGAAGGTGACTCTTCAGACCAGCCCTGCTCTTACACAGTCTCTTGCAAAGTTCACACTTAAGTGGAGATTGAGGGATGCCAACTAGTGATGCTCTACTCTGGACGCTCATATGACGCTTCAGACCTCCACTCGATTTACAGACCCCAGAGCAAACAAAACATCTGTGCCCTGCAATGTTTTCCCCATCAAAGAAAGAGTGATCTCCATGTGGACGCTTGTGGCTGGCTGGGCCAGCTCCGGATAAAGTCATTTTACCGCATAAATCTCAGGTGTGGTTCTGCATAAAATCCTCCGACATATCTGATATATCTGACAGATTTTTCTTCCGGATATCACGCTTAATTTTTGCATGCTCATTATTTTTCTTCTCAAAACTATCACAGCCATGATAGACCAAGGAGCACCACTTTTTACGATCATTGAAAGCACTTTCCCAACTGAACACCTCAATACCATGAGCTTTAAGATTATCTTTGATGTTATCCTTAACGCGTTTCCTCGGTTTATGTTGTGGACGCTTTCTCTGCGTAATTTTACCATAGAACAGGCGCTTTGGCAATCTATCGTCGTCCATCCTTGTCAGATGTCCAGCCCACCTCATCTGGTTGCGTATAATAAACTTCTCGATACAAGGTACGTCAGCTCGCATGAGAACATCCATATCAGGTATAAAAGTGCTCCACCTGATGCCCAGAATGTGTCTCAGGAATTTCTGCTGCACTGTCTCCATGACTTTTATGTGTCTACCATAAGTTGTCCAGACCTCAGAAGTGTAAAGCAGGGATGATAAAAACAAGATTGATAGACACTGATCTTTGTATGAATAGTTATACCCCTGTCAGACCATACTCGCTTCTCTAAGCCACCAAAAGCCTTAGTGTCACGCTGTATCCTATAGTTGACCTCAGCATCCAGGGTTCCATCTCTGGCGAAAGTACTACCCAAATACACAAATGTGTCAACCACAGCAAGTCTCTGGTTGTTGACAAAAATATTTGGTTCCACATACAAACTATGTGGAGGTGTGAACATGACCTTAGTCTTCTTAAAACTAATAGTAAGCTCAAAAGACGCACAAGTCCCCGAAAACAGATCCATGATACCCTGCATATCCCTCTCACTATGGGCCACGAGATCGGCGTCACCCGCATAAAGCAATTAACGAACCATGCGCTGAAAGGTTTGAACGACAATGCTTCTTCAATATTGTTGAATCTTAAGGGTAATATGCTTACTAACTCTGCCAGGATAATGATCCCTGAAACAACGAAACAAACACATTAATACATACATATATGCATACATACACACATGATGATTGCAACGTCTTGCCAGACGAGAGCCGCTCCCTCGGACATTAAAGTCTACGAGCCCAAATGCTTGAGGGTGTATCTATACAAAGATGATGATATAGAGTCTTACTTTGTACGACAGCTAATCTCTCTATCGGTTCAAAATGTTGAGATCCAGCAACAAGCAAGAACAATATAGCCAGCAACAAATTAAACTGCAGACCAGCGTAATGCGGGTACTGGTCTCCCGCTTTATGCTTTTTTTTTAAATCAGATATGACTTCTCCTATAAAGGTTGCCTTCACCACGGCTTACGTGAGCCCTCTCAACCGCAACACATATATACATACACAGAAATATACACGGTGCTAGTTGGCCGTTGACCCTGAAAAAGGGTCCATTCGCCCTTTGAAAAGTGTCGTTTTTAATCCTTCAGGGAGACTAGCCGCCCTCCTCACCAAACGAGTCTTGTGGGGGAACCAGTTTAGTCGCTCGTGACCCAACCATGAGGCAGGTAGTATTGAGTTACATGGTACCAGTAACATATGATATGACCTGACATACATACATACATACATACATACATTGTAAAGAAACTGAATTCTTACTAGACGCTATATTCGCCTGACTTCGGTTTCTCTTTGAAAGGGTTTGTCAGAGACTATGGCAGGAATTAAACCCTGATTAAAAAACATGGTGTACATCTTCTCTTCTCTGGAAGGGAATTATAAATCTGACATAGACCAACTAGGATGATCCATCAAGCCTTGATAAAATGATCCGCCCCCCCATCACCACAAACTGTAGCAATCCCCACCAAAAGAAAAACGAATATCAGAGGGGTAAAAGTCTAAATATGAAAAGTTGCAGAAAATAAAGTTCTATTGTTTTGCTACCAATATTAAAAGTTTGAAAACTGGGCCTTCAACCACGATCTTGCCGAGAAAATAAGAGAAACTAACATCCTTGAATATATATATATATATATATATATATATATATATATATATATATATTTGTGTGTATGGGTGTATGCGTGTGTGTGTGTGTTTATATGCCTGTGTGTGCATATGCCTGTGTGTGCGAGTGTTTGTGTGTGAGTGCCTGTGTGTGTTTCTATTATTCTCTGGGAAATATACGATTGATTTTGGCTTGCTTTTTCAATAATTGCATCCTAGCAATTGACGACATTCAGTTATTGTTGTCGGGTGGTTTAGTCGTCATCATTGTATGTGGCAGTATTGTTGGGGGCTGGGGTGATGCCTGATATTATGACTGAATTGTCTCTTGCCTCCTGGGTTTGCTGTGACCTGCAGGCTGCTGAATTTCACCTAAAGGTATTACAAGTTTTATGTTCTGGCTCTGGGAATCAAATAACGCGAATATCTATCCCCCTGCTTTTCTTCTCCCCTCTCCCTCTCTCTGTTACCCTTTCTCTGATTCTCTACTTATGCAGACTTGCTCATGCGTACGTGTTTGTTATGTTAGTTTATAGTCGAAAATCGCTCGAAAATCATCAGGGTTATCTTGATATACATACCTTATAATATAAAGCTGAACATCTGCGTGTGTGTGTGTGTGTGTGTTTGTGTGTCTGGTCACGAACAGGCTCCTATAGGGTTGACTTAAAAAAAAAAACTGATTGCATATAATGATAGAAAATGTATCGAGGATTAGCAATGGGTATGTTTGATCAGGCAGAACGGTGATTCATAAACATTTTGGGGTCTGCGTTCGCGCCTGGCCCCCAAAATATGGGGGAAAATGAAAAAAAAACGCGTACACGAGTTTTTGATATAGATGTACATAAGAATACTTTGATAAGTATGTTTCAACTTAAATAGGGATGATATACTAAAATTGTGAGGTCTGCGTTCGCGCCTGCACTCCATGGAAATATGGCACAAACTTTAACAAATACTTTTCATATCTACTTGCGTAACAAATAATGTTATGGGGTCAAAAGTTAAAATTTTATGATAATTGGTAAAAAAGAACCTATATTTTCAAGCCAATAATATATGCCTAAATTTGCCTGAATCTGACGGCGCAATACTACACCGGTCATTACTGTAAAACTGAAACGACGCTGTTCTGCTTGAAAAGGACGCCATTTTTTCTTATTCATATTTATATCGATTCTTTGATTTAATAAAACTAAAGTAATTATGTGTTTACTTTTTTAATATTTCATTTTGCTGTTTTCGGATTAATTTACTAAAGTAAGTAAAGCTTCATTATTTTTTTTTCTTCTTTGTTTTTCGATATTTCGTCGATATTATTTAGTAAGAGTGTTTAGCAGAAAAGCCAACAAACGACTACCCGAAAAATAAATATAATCAAGCACAAAATAACGGAAAACATTAAAATATGTTTATAAATATTCCTTACGTTGACGGAACTCTCTTAAATTGTTAACAAAGAATGTTCAGGTGCCTCTCCTTCAAATTGAAAACGGGACTATCCATTTTTAAGTCGCTGGTATTTTGATTTTTTTAGACCGGTTCGTGAATTTAAAAAAAATGTTTTTTACAAAGTACTTAAAAATACAAACCAATAAACTTTTCTACCATAAAAGTAACTTTTATTGACTATGGTAACATTTATTTCTTGTATATTTATATTATCATATATATAACATCTTCGTTTTGCAAGGAAACATAATTTTGTTGTTCACTCTTGGCTACGAATGGAAATAAAGTTGATATAAAAAATATATATTTTCGCGGAAATCATCTCTACTTTCATCATATTTTGCTTAGGGTAAAACTTTTGAGTATTAAAACCTATCTCTTTATACCCCCACCTTTTCAGCACATCATAATTTCATCAATCACAGTCCATTTTCTGTAGACTGTTTTTTAACCTAGACAACGACGGGTACTTCTGCTAGTATATATATATATATATATATATATATATATATATATATATATATATATATATATATATATCATGAAAGAACGATGGAAAGAAAGAGAGCTTTTAGTTTATAATTCTAGCCACTTTAGGGGACGGGTTTTCTTTGATTACTTTTATATTTCATGTCCACAGCAGTCTGATTTTACTCCATCATATTCAATTTTCGATTTCATACACACCCAAACAACACACACACACACACGCACACACACACACACACACACACACACCACACCGCACACAGACACACAACCACATCCATGTATCATAGGCAGCCGGCTGATGTTGCCCCGTCATAAAATACGCTTTAATACGATATTTGTATTTATGCAACTTGTGTATTGATTATTATACTCTACAATTATTATACAATTGTTATGGTATTCAATCAAATTTATAGTAGTGATTTTAAAAGAAAAATCAATAAAATGACTTGACTACCATATACTAGAATCAAAACCAAAACAAATTTCTCCCAACACTTATCTATTACTGTCTTATATAATCTATACGCCCCAAGATTTTTTTAATACAAAACTAACGTTGTTAAACTTATAAATATGTTGTTTTGCATGCGTAAAGGAACCATTATTCAGAGTCCGCCTACCACGAGTCATTTATTTTTAATGTTGACACTTTAGCTCTATTTTTATCAGTTAAAGGCCAAGTCGATTTTGTAATATCATTTGAAATTCCATCGATATAGAATCTCAAGTACGTTGACCAATAGTTGACAGTTTGGTAGAAACCAGTCTTCAGACAGAGAGACAAGGCTTCATTCTTACACACACACACACACACGCACACACACACATACACACACACACACATATATATATATATATATATATATATATATATATATACATATTAGTGGCCTAGTACAGTCACAGAGGAGATAACTGAAGCAGCAACATACAACCTAGACTGCTAGGATACTATATCTAAATGTAAGCAAATTTGGGCATAATATATGGTTTGAACATATAGTTTTTTTACCTATTGACATAAAGTTGTATTATGATCGTAAAAAAGCCTGCAATTGTTCATGAATTTTTGTCCTATAGAACCAAAGATATGAGAATTTCAATGTACAATTTGGCTAACGGTATATATATATATATATATATATATATATATATATATATATATATTAATTTTGTGAAATAACGAAACAGGTCTGTATGTCGATGACTAAAATATATTTTATAAAGCCCCCCTCTTGGGTAGAGCACTATCGTAAATTATCTTACTCGCTACTTAATTTAGCTGAAAAAATGCGAAGCTCGCGGTTTGTTTACAAACAAACGTTTGAGCCCTCTACGAGTGGCGGACGGATGTTTATTTAAATAGATATTCGGACAGATTAATTTCGGCCACCGATTCCGTAGTCAGGGGATAGGACTGCCAACTGTCATCACGACGGTTCTAGGTTCGGTCCTCGGCTTGGGATAGGTGTTAGTCTAGCGGCACTGATGAGTTGTGAAACAACGAAACAGGTCTGTATGTCGATGACTAAAATATATTATATATATATATATATATATATATATACATTTAAAAAAATCTTTTAAGTTAGTAATCTTAGCGTCTGTTGATAAAGATTTAACAAATGAAGGTTTTTTGGAAAACTAATGACCTGATTTATGTAGTGGGCTATGTGACATTTTGTTTTAACGTTGCCCATTATCGTCTAAACAAGTTGCGGATCAAATTTCCATATTAATTTAAATTAAAATTAGCGCTCACTTTATTAAAAAGTGGATGTGTCACGTGAAATAAATATACAAATGTTATCCCACAATTTAGTCTATAATTCATTCATATCATTGGAATAACTCGTTTCTTGAGATGTTAACTCTTGTAATCGTTTTCAGAGCCCTAGACAACCTACTACAGTGGTAAGAAGTTTTTGTGGATGCAAAGATACTGCAAAAATGTTTCAATTATAGTACATTTTCCTAGTTTCACATATAAATTACAAAATATCTGATATTTCCCCAAAAGCTCTTACCTTTTTAAAAGGGAGACTAAAATTCGCTGCAATGTTTTCAAATGATTTAAATAACAGCAAAGGGGGGGTCGATCCCAAATATGTCTTATGTTATATTGCTTTTTTATTTTTTTCATACATGAAATACAATTATGAATACATTCAGTATCAAATAATTCTTATATACTGTGAGAGTTGAGCAGCAAGATATATATTTACATTACAGTTGAACTTCTGCATATCAGTACAGTTGAGGAAGCAGGACCGCAGAAGTGAATTTCAAGTCTAGCAGTTGTGGAGAAGAAACTACAAGAGAAGAAGACCTTCTGACATCTGGGGATCTTTTACTCTTCAGGGGTCGACTTTGATGCTTGTCGGGTTAGTTGGGAGTATTTACGTCAAGGGGTCACTAGGGCCAAGGGCTTGTAGTTCGTTGGAGCACCATTAAAATACTGGTAAAACACGCGGAGGGACTCAACATTTCGTCGATGGGATAGGGGTTAAACTTAGCTAATAGTCCAGGACCTATTAGGTTGGCGACTTTCTTTTAAATCATGTTTAGGAGTGAGAAACTAGTAGCAGATGAACCAGCCGAAATTTGAGAGCATTATTCCATACATTGGCAAATGGTGGTCTTGTAAAGGCACATTATACTTTCAAGCGTAAGGAACATTCAAGTGCGGTAGACAGATCCCACCTTCCTCACAGCAGCCTTGGTAATACCATCGATTCATCTATTCTAACTCATGTTCCTTGTGAACGTTAAGCAGAGGAGTTTGTATCATTAGCCATCACTATTAGTGGTTGAGAAAGTGTCTTGTAACTATTAAAGAAAATTAACTTAGTCTTGGCAGCGTTTAACTTTATCATCTTTGTTCCCATTCCACTACCGAATTGAGGTCTTCTTCTAGGGTTTCTACGATTGCCTTTGATTTGCGTCTATTTGTTTCCCCCGTGCTTGTTTAAGAGTGTGGTGGCATCAACAAATATGCCCATCGCAGATACAATTTATGGAGGCCATATATTAATACCAGAAATAATAATGGTCCAAGGATCGACCCCTGAGGTATACCCGCCTTTACGTCATATTGTTTTGAAGTACGACCAATGAGCACAACCGGGGCTCCCCTTTTATTATAGAAGGAGTTAATTATGTTAAGTCTTCGTCAAGTTATTCCCTATGAACTGATTTTCATTATGGGAACCATCGTGCCAAACCTGTTCAAAAGCCTAAGATGTACTTAGAGTACTGCCATGCCCTCCTCTACCTTATCCAGTGCATGGTATATACGTTCAGGTATGCGAGTTAGGATATTAGGAGTAGAACGCGTTTACCTAAATCAATGTTGGTGATCGGACAGAAGCTTAACGACTGGTTGGCAAGAGATTGGTTATTTATGGACTCAAATTGCTTGAAAAAAAGGGAGGAAGCTAATGGGGCGATAATTTAGTAGGTCAATTCTTTCGCCAAATATTCTTGTAAACTGATACCGCAAATGAAGTTTTCCAGCAGTCAGGGAAACAAGATTCTTTAAGGCATTTGCTGCAAAGTTTGGAGAGAACCTCAGCGGAGTCTATTTACAGCCGGGATGGAATCAGGTTTACATGCTTTTTACTTGTCTAGGTTTTTATAGTATTATGTCCTTCAGAAAGTGTTTTTTTTTTCAGATCATCTAGTGTGATTCCGTTCGCATAGAAAGATTAGGGAGCAGGTGGTTTTCTGGGTTTAAAGTAGAGTTTGAGACGAACTAACGCGTAAGCATGTCAGCTTCCTCATTAACCGTGCAAACACCCTCATGATTGTTTGATATTAAAGGAACCTTTGATTGCCCATTATTTACGACATAGTTGTAGATTTTCCGAACATCAGGCGTTCCCAATTTCTGCGTTCCAATGCGTTTTATTGAAATTTCAGTGTATTCTCCCTTGGCTGTCGCTATTTCGTTCTTACAATTACTTCTAGCTTTTATAAATTTTTGTCTGTTTGTACTGGATTTATGTCGGTTTAATCTGCAGTCTACGTATTGTCCTTGATCAATGACAGATGCACAATAGAAATAAACCATTGGGGAGAGTGGGGTTTGCTATAGAACTTCTGTGTAGAAACATGTTCTTCATATGCCGCTTTGAGCCATAAAGCGATCTCATGTTCGCGCTGTTCCGCTGTGAGAGAAAAGATAGTTCCCCATGGGGCATCTTTGGTGTGATCTCTGATGGCATTTCAACTAGCCTTATTGTCGTACCTTGTTGCTTTGAGCAATGGCTCTTCAACTTGGGGTCGAGAATTTACAGTGATGTCTATCATCATCATAGCATGATACGCATCCCTGAGTTGACCATAGGTAATTGTTACACAACCCCCAGAACTTGTTGTCAGAAATAGGTCCATAATTAGAGGCTGCTGGTCCTGACGATCTGGAGGAGCAGGCTCACTGATTCAGTTACGGAAATATAGGTTGAAACTGGTTAAAAATGAATTAAAATACGGTAATAATGCATTGTTAAATTACAAAAAAACAGGGTTACGTATTAAGATGTGTTAACTAGTTAAAATACTGTATAATGTAGAAGAGATATAGGCAGCGTTCTTGGATTCCAAATACCTGACCATTTTTCAACAAGGACTTTTCTCGTTTCTTTCGTGACGGATTTTTATCGCAGACATTCAAAATATCAAAGAGAAAGAACAAACCAAACAAAAAAAAAACTATCTAGTTTTAGAACAAATTTGACACTAAACAGATTAATATATACTAAAAGAATAAAATTAAATGTATTAAATTAAAAGTGCAATACATAAGTTTGCGATATTTAATATAAATGAAAAATGGGGTCTCCTTTATCCTGGAAATATTGCTGTGCGTTCTTTATTGGTAAGAGTCCAAAATAAAGAAAAAAAAACTTGTCTTCATGATATGCATGCGTCTTGTACTTAAAGACCTGGCGATAATCTAAGTAACTTTAGAGAGAGGTAGATGTAAAAAGAGACAGAAAGAGAGAAGTAGAGGGAGAGAGGTAAAGAGGGGAAGGTGGAGGTAGGGAGAAAAAAGAAAAAAATATAAAATACATAAAAAATACAGAATCATACAAGATTGACCCCTAATCCCACATTATTACCAGATCATTAAGTACAGGACATGGTCAAATCATACAGATATTATTATTTTTTCTTTATGACCGCTATCAAGGAAGAACAATTGCTAATTAATTAGGACCGCTACCAGATATGGCTGAGGGGGCAAGAGCATGCTAGCTCGTGAAATAAATAAAGAGTTCCGTTTAAATTGCGTCCAAATTCCCGAGTTCGACATAAACATTTCTGAGTTCGATAAGATACATCTGAAAAAAGGTCGAAGGTTACATCGATCGAATCGTTGAAAAAAAAATACTTGAGATGAGAACAGTTATTAGATGAATCCAACTAATACGAATAACGAACGCTCATCTAAACATTTCAGAAACATGAAAAACAGTCTACTATATTACAATAAAGGTGATACAACTAATTATTAATATATTATGTATTAGTTTATTACCGTAGATTATTTTTAATTAAAGACAGTGTGAAGCCATGTTTCAAAGATCATTCTTATCGAATGATCGCGACACTATTTGAAATGTTGCAGATTTATGATATCTATAGAAAATTATAAGACTTTAATCCCTATAGTTACAACGCTAATGCCAGATAGACTGAGGAATATAATAAACCTTAGCTTAAAATAACGTAAATAAAAGTATACAATAGACATGAGAATTTAACATTTAACAATTAAATATTATAACATATAATTTATCAGTTTAACAAGACACTCCTACGGTTTTTTACTTTTAAATTCAGATGAACATATGTCGGCTCAAGCCAAAAACATTATTGGTTGAAACAAGCTCCATCAATACAAAGCAAGTGTAAATATGCCAGTAACGTAAAAATATTGTAATATTAGCGACGAAATTAAATGACATTTTTAATATAGTTCAAGACGTTATCAAGATGCTTGTAAAAGGTAGTAGTAGATGGGTGAAATTTGAAACATTTTAAGCGAATATCTGACAAAAATCATTAACCGAAAATATTTGTATATGTGGATATTCTTACCTCGAGAGACACGATGTAATGGAAAAAAGATAACTTTGCATTTAATATTATATATATAAGTATACTTTATTTTCTGAAATAGAAAATTATAGTATTAATATAATGTGTATAATGTAGATATAAAATCGTCTCAAACTCAACTCTTATCTGCTTTATTATATTAAATCACTCACCAATACTGTAATGGAACTATAATAAAAATTTGAAAAATAATGCAGTTTGAAATCAATTGTAAGGGAAGTTTTGCGTTTAACATAGACGTCTAATTTTCTTATCCCACATTCTTAGCCCTATTCTTTTTAGATTGGCACACGTTATATCTTATTCAGTAATGGTGCAACTGACGGAAACAGACATAGACACACAAATGCCACCATAATGGTTAGTGAGAAAAAATAAGTTTATTTTTGCACTAACATTGTTATATTTATATCCACCTTGGAGTATGTTCGTGCAACTTTGTATTTGCCGGTTTTCACTTTTCATGGACAAAACAAAACAAACCAATCTTTTCTTGGTATTTTAATAAATTTCATATTAAAATAAACACAACATACATTTTTCTTTTAGTTTCTGGTCTGTTTTGCCTATTTTTTAAAATTTTATCGATGTACATTTTTTATATTTTTGGAATAGAATTTATTCATATATTCAAATAGTTTTCCTTTCCTCAATGTAGCACATTGGTTTGCTTTAGCACATAGCTTTGAAGACATTTGCCATATTATTAAAGTCTTGTATCGAAACATATCACATGCAAAGGATTCACTAAATACTATTACTTGAATACAATTTAGTCATTTTACAACGGCATTTAGATAAAAGTACATCCTGAGCTGGATCCAATATAACGTATAGTATTTAAAAACCAAGATGTCCGACGGTTTTACCATACTAAACATGTTTGATGTCTTAATATGAATGTCAAGTTATTATTATAGAAACAATTCCTCATGTCAAAGCAATATTATAAAAGAATAATTTTTTTTTGCATTCTGAATTTGGTATTTTTTTCATTTTTCCGTTTATTTTTGTATTATTATTATTATTATTTTAGACACATCTAAATTTATTTGTTTATTTTTCCTTTAAAACAGGCATAATCCTCTTCATTCTCAAGTATGTGTTCACTCTCTTTATTTTAACATTGTTTTATTTGAGTCAGGTCGATTCTATTGCGTTTCATATTCTTCATTTTAAAATATTTTGATAGTTTCATTTTGTATTCCTCCATGGCGTCTGTTTTTTGTAATATTTATTCTATTTGATACATTTTTTAAAATCAACATTTTAATTTATTGCTCGCATTAATTCGTTAGAATCGTTTAAATTAAATAGTATTTAGTGTTATTATATTGTATCTTTTTTATATCTCTCTTATTCCTCTCTTCTCTCTCATTAATCGATATTTTATATTCGTTTACTTTCTTTATCACAATCTGTCTTTCGCGGGTCAAAGAGAGTATTTTATATTTAAGTTTGCTTCGTAAATAATAGCTTTTTAGTGTCACCATAATAGAGTACTATCAGTTATCCATTGAAAATTAGTTTATTACATTGGTTATGTCTTGGCAGCCAACGACTAACGAGTAATTCTCACGACGTGTTCTGTATTCTTTTCTGTCAAAACTGAAATCAACTTTGTACATTTATAGATTTCGGGGACTGAGGCTCAGATATATCCATTATTCTTTCGTGGAATGAGGCATACAAACCTTAAAGTAAAATCTAACTGTTACACAACTAGTTCTCTACAGTTTTTTTTCCAAGGAAGGTCATCACAGGTTGAATTGTAGTCGTAGCAGCAGTAATCCATTTCTTCACCACATCTGACTGGATGTTTTGCTTTTAGTAACTTTACTTAAAGTTTAAGAATAGTTTTGCTTTTTTTTTAATCTTTTCCTCACAGTTTACATATCTACACATATAATATAAGATCAACAAGAAAATTCTTGTGGTTTTTAACTTTTAAATTCGGATAAACATTTCAAGCAAATGTTAACTGGTCGAAATAAGCACCATCAGTCAACACACTTTTTTGCAATCACTAAAAAAAGTGTATTTATGCCAGTAACATAAAAATCTTGCGTCCTGGTGCGATGAAGTCGCTGAATGATTTTTTGATATCCCTTAGGTTTTTTAAACATTTCTTACACAGAAAGTTGCCCACATGCTTGAAAAAGTAATAGCCAGTAAGTGAAAGGTCTGGAGATTATGCTGGATAAGGCAGAGTTTCGTAGCCCAATGTGTTGAACTTCTGCTAGGTCGGCGATTGGGTATTATCGTGAAAAAAAATTGAGAATTTTTAAAAAAGTTATGTTGGCAGCTGTCGACATTTTTTATGCATTTCGTTTATTTGTTGATAGTACATCTCCGCTGTAATAGATTCGCTTGCATTCATAAAAAACCGTAATGGATGAGACCAGTCACAGACCACCAAACAGTCAGCAAAAAAAATGTTGTGGAGCACTGTCTTCGTCTAAGCACTTAGCTGAGCGTCACCGGTGGTCATAAAGAACCTACTTTACATCGCAAGTAACAACACAGTTGAGAAACAGGCGGTTCTTGTTGTGTTAAAGAAATAATGATGACGATGTTTCTTTTCATTGTCTTTGTGAGATACTGATCGTAGACGTTGTATACAGTATTTCTGATTCAGAAGCAAGTTCTTGAACAGTTGTGCATGGATTTACGTTTACTAAGGCTATTAACTGATCATTGTCAACATCCGATACCCGATCACTACGCGCATCATGGGCAAGATTCTCATCGCTGCCACGAAATTTCATAAGCCACTATTATGCCATGCGTTATGTATGCATTCCTGGGCTAAACGCTTCAATGATATAACGAGTTGTTTCAGCAGCTTTTCGGTCTAACTTGAATTGAAATAAAACAATTATGAGAATTTGCTATTTAGTCATCCTGTATTCAAGTTTCTGTAAAGAAAACATAATTGATTTTAAAACAATTTAATAATTTAAACGATTAGATTGAGCGAACTACGCTCTTTAAATGATATTTAAAGTAAAGGTAAATTCCGCAAGAAATTTTTTGTCAACCTAATAGTTCTAGTCTACATCAATGACGTCTCCCTTTTTCTAATGTCATAATGTCATATTGTTCAGTAATCTGGGAGAAAATAAAACAATCACATTAGGTGGTAAATATGGATGTTTTCGCAGTCATATTATGTTGGATTTACCATTCGTTCCCCGGTGTTTTTAGCCTAAAAACCTTAAATAGACAAACTGTAAAACATGACAAATGTTATCGTTGCATAAAGATAATAGGTGTATACATGCAATGTATCATGTTTAGTGACAGTATTCACTTACGATTGAATCGCTAGCAGAGCATAACTGTTGCTCTTAAGATTCTTTCGATATTCAGTTTCAAGTCTTCAAATATATTTCCACTAACTTAAAATAACTGAAAACTATTTATTTAATCTTAAAATCCATTTTCTTTTTATTTTTCATGTGAGAATATCAACTTATTTAAAACCTATCGATTTCAAAGGTTAAGGTACACGTTGTGGGTACAAATCACCCCTATTTGAGAACTAAGTGAAATCAACCAGTCGTATGAATACCACTGGTTTCGGAGACTAAATAGAGCCACCCATACCATGTATAACCGCATGCCACGAACACGTTCCTCTCATACTACTTTAGTGGCTCCTGTATTCTTTATGATAAACACATATCATATTTAATACGCTTTACCCTACTTGCGGTTTCTTTCATTTGAGACCCCTAACAACTGGCTGAGGAGGATGATTCAAGAACTTCCCGGATAAATCTAGAACAATTGCTTACAACAACAGGATGACGAATATTCGGGCAAGGATGCACTCTAAAAATAAAAGCAGCCATTTGAAAACAACATTTGACGACCAAAAGGTTTCAAGAAAAAAGAACACATGCGAAAATTCGAAATAATTTTTCCTACACTCGGGGGAAAGTCGAAACTTAAGAAGTATCTATTTGTCAAAAGTTCAGTTAAGAAGGGGAAAGCTACTTGTCTACGTTGGGAAAACAACAACATTCGAGCATAAAAATCCACAAACACGGGATAAAGAATACTTAAAAAAAAGAACTATACTTCTTGCCGAAAAAAGAATTTAACAAAACGTCTTCAAAAGCCTTATCCGGCTGTTAAAATAGCTAATATAAGCGTAAACTTTGAGTTGCAACAAGACTCGGGACAATTGCGTTTAGAATTATTACTACTGAATTAACGAGACCAAGTTTCAGTAAGTACAAACAACTTCTTTTCCATCTGTATAAATACAAGTGATGTTAAAAAAAAACTTTGTCGTTCTAAAAAGCATGTTTAGCTAATATACCGTATGGCTAAAAGGCATTCATGTTGGGAAAAGAAAAAAAACTCTTGCAAAAGTAACCGATAGTATATTTTTATTGGTTAAAGCGAGTATTCTCACAAATTAAAAAAAAACGTCGAATTTTAATCCGATTGAAATAAACTTTTCACTAGTCGACGGGACTATGTCGGAAGAAAAAAAAACGATTTCGCTAAGCACGGTAAACAAAGTTGGAAAATGACATTTCTTTTTCGCACAGAAATCGAAAAAATAGCTAATATTAAATAAATGCTACAAACTCTCTTTCACAGATTAGTAACTTATTCTCTTTAAGGAGAAAAACGGGAAGAAAAAGTCTAGAATTTTCAAAGAATTGAACTCAGTACCTACACGTTACGTAAAATTGAAAAACAAAAAACGATATCTACTGCTTTCTATATAAATGCAAACGCTGAATTATTTTCTCATGAAAATTGCCACACGAAATACACGGAAGAAGTATTCGTTAAATTACCAGGTACGGATTTTGTAAAGATATTTTCTATAGAGTTGGTACTATAAGAAAAGTAAATCAACGAATTGTGGTGTTTCTGGAAAAACTCATTTCGTTATATTAAGTAATTCTAAACCTTCCAAAAAATAAACCATTTTACAAAACAGATTTTGAAAATGGTGAAATTCCAACAAAGTCAAAAATTAGAACCGACAAAAGATTCCAAGAGCAATTTGCAATTCAGGAGAAGCAAGTAGCAATGTAGAAATAAAACGACGAAATGCAACTGAGCATAAAAACAAATGGAAGTTAAATAGTTAAATTCAATGAAATATTTCGAGGAAAAACACGAAAGAGAAAAGAAAAATTAACGAACCAATATTGGAAAGGCAGTTAGATTTAATGAAATGTTTCGAGAAATGAAGGGGAAGAGAAAAGAAAGAAATTAACGAAAAATATTGGAATTGACGAAATAAGTCAGATAAAAAATGGATTTGATTACGCAGGTTTTAGTAAATAAGGACGGTGGAGACGAAACCAACACGGCTTTTTCGCAAAATGCGATCTGGTCAGCTATTGATGCATTTTATATGCCCTTGAGGAAAACCTAACGTTTGAGGCATTTCAGAAGATTTGAAGAGCTTTTTAAGATTGATTGCAGTGCATGGATGGATCCATAGAAGTTTCGTTAATTGCTACGCAAGTTGGGTACATCCGAACATAACAAATTCGTGGACTATATTATATCAAGAAAAAAGAACGAATTGTCGTTAAACCAGGGGACCAAACTGTTATTAGAGTTATACTGTTCAAAAAGAAGCCTTTTTCATAACAGATGGAAATGCATGGATCTTACACGTTAAGAGATTCAGGACTATACGATTTTAGCGTCTATAGGCACTATGACGATTTCAAATTGTCGTCATTAATGGAATATAATTTCAAATGCTTAATATTCACACAAGGTTTGATAGACAAAAAGACGCTGATATAAGACGTTGTGCTCTAAATAAATTTGAATTAGAACCTGATTTGAGCTTCAGAAACTGGTTGAAGACTTTAACGATTCGTGGCAATGAAGCAAGATTCTCGAAACATATAGGAAGCAGGTATCGCTCACATAAAAATACGTTTAAAAAATAAAGGACACCCGCCCGCCAGAAATTACAAACCAAGTGGCAAAAAGAATCTTCACAAAACTATCACGATAGACAAAATCCCTGGACCACTTGTAACAAATATGGAGGACCTCATGGGTACAGTGCATGTCTATACCAAAGGAACATAACATGTGACCTATGCGACCGAGCAGGGCACAGCGCCTTATATCGCAGAGCAAAAGTAACAAAAAAAATCTACGTAAAAACTGCAAAAATGGCCCCTTCACGAACAGAGAACATAAGGAAATATGTTACGATCAGAATCAGAAATAATGAAGTGAAACTGCAGCTCGATTCAGTATCGAATTTATCAATTATAGATTTTCAAACGTGGAAGAGAATAGGACATCCCACGATAAAAAGACGAATAAAGTCGCAAGATTGGTAACTGGTGAAAAAATACATTTTGAGAGTGAGCTAGTTATTAATGTGCCACTAAAAAGAACGACATTCATACCATGTTTCACCGCGTGCTACGAACACGTTCATCTTATACTACTTGAGTGGCTTCTGCATTCTTTATGATACATATAATATTCTATACACTTTACACTACTTGTGGTTTCTTTCATTACTGACCCCTACCACGGGTCTACAACAGTTTTCAAGTTTTTTCCCTACCTGTCCTCCGAGTTATCAAAGATAATTTGTAGGTTGTTGGCCTTTAACGTTAACCCCCATATAAGGCAATGAGAATCCGTTAAGATCCTTCTTAATGTAATTTTTTATTTTTTTAAACCTAAAAGTCATGGACACACAAACATATAAACAAATACACATATGCATACCTATATCTCTTTTATTAGTATAGTTTAGAACATGAAAAGAAACTGCTGAAAAAATGAAATGTTTAATGTATCGAAGGGCAACCAAGCAACAGATTAGTAACTATAAAAGCAGAAAAATCACCTATAAACAGAACCGATATTTTAGTTGATTAAGGGGATCTTAATAGTTGGCACAGAAAAAAGTATTTAAATAAAAGAGGTTTATTAAAGCGAAACGAGCATCTAAAATAAAATCGAAGTAGTTCCACAAATCCACTATATATAAAGTTTCAAGTATGTAGAAAAAAATTGACAGAATATTTTTGGTAGAGAAAGTGACGCAATCACACCAACCAACAAGCTCCCCGGCATTTCCCCGGTCGCTTACATATGATATTTATATTGATGCAGGTTTGTAGTTTATTATTATAGAGGCAATTTAAAAGTATGTATTATATTTTGCCCAATAATGTGACACTCCGGCATTAGTCGTTCGTAAAATACACCTAATTATAAAAGAGTTATGCATAGATGTATTGCCCCACTTGAGGCGAATTCATATGCACCTCAGTAATTAAAAATAATCGTAGTTAAATGTATAAAAGTATATTTACGCATGCGTATGAAATATATTTTAGCCTGCCAAATTCGATATTTCTCAATTTTGACTCACAATAGCAGCCATTTCCAACAACTAAAAACCAAATCAAATGATTTTCACAGGTTCGAATCTCCTATATAGATATTATAAATCTGTTGAACAAAGATTGACAAAGTAGTCAGGTAGGACCTGTTCCGCACAAACATCGACAGGTAACATACATATATATATATATATATATATATATGTCATCCACATACAGTACTGTTTCGCTGTTTCACAGCTAATCAGTACAGCTAGACAGGTAACTGTGTAAAGCAAGGATCGAAATCCAACCGCCCAAATGACAGTCAAAGCTTCTCACCATTACGCTATACGGCTGCTGCTGTGAGGTTAATGAATAAACGATGTTTTGACATCGTCCATATATATATATATATATATATATATATATATATATATACATAATTTGAGGTTGCTATTTTCCAAAGATAGGGTAATTAGTGAAATATAACGAGGTTCATACAACAGTGCTCAATACAGAAGTAGAGCAGGTTACATTTGTCTTTACATAAGCAGTAGTTTGTACTACACAGACATGAGCATGTTTCGGATTACTAGTATTTACTTTCTAGAGACGTCATCAGGCAACAACTCTTATTCATTTAGAATCGCGTTTTCGAAAATAAGGGTTGTTGCCTGATGAGGTCTCTAGTTAGTAAATACTAGTAGACCGAAACATGCTCATGACTGTGTAGCAACAAAGTACTGCTTATATATATATGGTAGACCCAATGTTGGTTGAGATAAATAATGGTCAAAAATGTTTCACACCCTTATATATTTATTGTCATCAAAATAGGCGAAATCACCTATTTTTCAATCTGTTTAGAGAACAATTTAAGCATGATACCCGTTTTGCGCATTCTGAAATTGAATGCAAACCATTATATATGAAATATTTTCATGAAACATGAAATGTTCTCTACAGTGCAATGTAAACTACAATATATTGTTAACGTAGTCACTGCGAGAGGTATGTGCATTCTCGCTAGGTGCATCGCGATGAACTCCCAATGGGGTCTGAAAATCAATCGATTTGACTGAATGATGGGCTATTTTATCGATTTCATTGATCATCATTTAATCCTGTGCAACATCAGATAGATAGATAGATAGTGTTGTGTTCTAATTTCTAATAGTATGTGTCTATGCTTATCCGCTATTCAATATTCTAAACATTACATGTACGCAAATATGAATTCCACACAACCTGTTTACGGAAAATAGCTCAGAACTTTTACAATCATTGTGTTATCTTCAAGCTATGTTCTTAGAATGATACATCAATTATTTATGATAATATTGGACAAGTTAATCATCATTATTCTGTTCTAAGTACTTATGTATTTAGATTTAATTCTCTTCTATCTTTTGTTTTATTATCCAATGTCCGGCACCAGTTTAATTATTCATAACACAATTATAAAACCACCTGATATTATTTCAACGTCGAGCATTATTATATATCTACTTGTAATAATTAGAAAATTAGCAGAAATGCTGTATACTAAACAAGTATCTCATTTCCAGATGGTACCTTAGATATATTTATGGGGATTAATATTTGCAAGTAATTGTGTTAATACAAAGTTTCTTATGTATTTGTGCTGTGAGTGCAGTAATTTTACTTCAATATATAGTGTTTATGTGCTTTTTTATCGTGTTAAACAATGCATTACTTGTTAGAACAAATTACCT
The DNA here is from genome assembly GCF_053919585.1 of Euprymna scolopes. Taxonomy (NCBI): domain Eukaryota; kingdom Metazoa; phylum Mollusca; class Cephalopoda; order Sepiida; family Sepiolidae; genus Euprymna; species Euprymna scolopes. The sequence continues at coordinate 132,017,277 of NC_136484.1, forward strand.
TCTCTAAATAAAAAAGACAGGTTTATAGAAGTGTCCCTGCTTATTTTTAATTAAATCTAATTGAATCGGGCGAAAAATTATTAAGTTGTGAAAGGATTTTGTGCATCTTATACAGATGAATGATTTATTTCAGATAAATGTTTTTAAAGTCCAAAACTATACTTGAAAATATAAACAAGCATTGTTGGTGTCTTGCAAATTCAAAGTTTGTTCAAACTTCAATTTTTCGAATTTAACTTAAAAAGTGCTTGACAGACTTTTCCACATTGATCAGATTATTCTAATCTCAAAATTCTCCTTCAGTTTTATTGAAACAGAATGAGTCTGAAGAACTGTAGTCAGGTGGAGTGAGTAAATAACGATAGGGTGGATACGGACCAACGTTCTTACCGCCGAATTCTTAAATATTCTTATCGGTAGGATTGTTAATGGGCACTACTGTTATATTGTTGAAAAATGTTTTCGAAAAATACCATGTGGATATTTTTTTTTAAAAATCGACCAAGTCTCGTGGAATAAAATTAATTGTTAATTACAGGGCCATTAAGATACAAGGCCAAGATATATTGAGGATTTTACACAAACATGCCATTATTATACACTTTACACTTTATTATAATACGAGTAATAACATTGCAATTACAGTGTTTTTGTTTTCAAATTCCATTCTATTATAATGTACACTATATGTGCTGGTGATATTAGTAACATGGTATTGATATGAAATCTCAAGATGAACTAGTTTCACCTTTCTGCAACACTTATGTTGAATAATCATGAATATTCGCCTTTTCTTCTTAATGACTCTTTCAAAAAGTGAGTAGATCCACCACCTTTGAGATATGATTTTGAGGTTCATGAAGGGAGCAGAGCAGTCGAACGCAAAATAAATGCAAGAATTGTTACGCTCTAAATTCGTAAGGAACGAAATATTTTACACAACGCATATATAAAGATGAATTTAACGTTGAAAGACCAGTTTTCTGCTTAAAAAAACACAACTGAACACAGCGAAAAGTGTGTCCCATTAAAACTAGTAAAGGAAAGCAAGAAACAGGTATGATACAACATTTTACACAAACAAAAACTAAAATGCATTAATACTATATTAAACAAAAAATAAAAATCTATGATCGGAAAAAGCGTTTACAAGCTCATGCACGTATCAGTTTATGAGATAAAGGAAGGATTCAATTTAGAGTATAATCGTAGGTAATTCATAAAGTAACCCACAAAATGGTTAAATAATTGAAAATATAAGAAATATCACTTTATATCGGAATTCTAAAAGCTAATAAGCAAACTCAAAGGTAGTTCAATGAGTATAAAAACCCTTGTGCAGTTTTAGATAAAAGGGTTGTCGCAACACAATCTTTCTTCAAGGTAACAAGTCATGGCCACAGTTTAAGACTCTGGCGGAGTAGAAAACACGTTGGGAGATGATATTTTCTTCAGATGGATTAGTTACAATGCTATTGATTCAATGATACGAATTTTCAGATTGTGAAATCAATTAGATAATTCAAATTCATTTTTTTCTCGTTCACATAATAGAAGAGACGTTGCGAGCCTATCCTTGTTTTATCGTTATTTCCATGGCAGGTGCTCGTCTGAACTCCAATCTCTGGTCCCCCCCTCGCCAACCTTTCACGAAAAACATCCGTCTAGCTGAATCCACTGAAAAATTTCCCCCACTCTATATCTGTGCCTAAATCAAACCGCGGATTCCATGAACAAAGCTTCTTTCTTAGCACTGCACGCCTGTGGAACTCTGTTCCGTCTGCCTGCTTCCCTCCGGACTACAACTTGGATTTGGATGTCTTCAAGTCCAATGTTAACAAATTCCTAATGAACCGCCCCCTTAATTAAACACTTCATCAAATCTCCACACTACCGTAATGTACTTGCAATATCCCTTATCCCTGAGTGGCTTCCGGACCTTGATAAGTGGTGATCACTGTGTAAAAAAAAAAAAATTTAAAGTCAAAATAGTAGAAATGATCATAGCTGCATTTACGTCCACTTAAGGATCCGTTGACTGTCTATAATCCAGGAGACGCAGTTTAACAATTATGTCATATTTATCCTCATGAAAGTACGGTATACGTATATTTTTATATATTTTAATGTATCTTACTGGAATTATCGTAAATTAATTATTCATTATTGGTTAGTATTGTTAATTAAACATTGCCCTCGTCAAGGGGAATTCCTTGACAAAACAGAAAAAAATATATGATATACGAAAATATTGTTTTGGATAAGATTTAAAAAAGTAATTTATTTTCCATAGTGAAAAAAAAAAACACTTTTTATGTAATTTCTAAGTTTGTCTTATATTTTTACTAAGTTTCATTCATCATCTTACTCTTGCAGGTCACAGGCCGTGTTAAAATTACAAGAATTTTTATTATGATGTTAATGTTTGGCTTGAGGAGGGATTTTGTACCAATTTTATAATTTCGTCTAACATTTAAAGATATATTAATGGAAAAAGTTTATTTTACTTGAAAATCCTATTTAAAATATAAATTTTCCTGAAATGAATAAGTACCAAGAATAAATATTATTTAAACAAACGACTCTAAAAACAGATATGGCAAAAGCAGCCCAAAATTCATGCTCCAAAACAAAACAGTGAAATGTCTTCAAAGACCTAATAGTTTATTCTTCAAGTGTTATGAAATTAAGTCAAGCTTAAATGGTGGTTAGTGAGTAGAATTACGTTGCCCTTATTGAGCATCAATATCTGATTTTCTCATTTTTTAAATACGTGTTTATTTAGGAATGTATTGTTGTTTTCGGTGAATGTACTGCAACATCAAAACATGAAACGATTCCTTTATACAATTCTAAAATGCTTACACACACCAACACGTATGTATGTATATATATATATATATATATATATATATATATATATATATATATATGTGTGTGTGCGTGTGTTCATGGTAAACAACTAATCCTTTAAATTATTGTTAGGACTATAGTGAATTCGAGAGGGCACGCTGGTACCTTGATTGCAGGTGATTAAATAACTTACTGACTAAATAGTTTTCTAGCGAATGATAAAAAATATAAAAATCAAATAAGATTTATCTAGTTTTAAAGGTTGATAAACTTCAAAGACCACACACACACACAGACACACACACAGACAGACACACACACACACATATATATATATATATATATATATATATATATATATATATATATACATTTATTTTATACCTACAAACACTGGTGTTTCATGATCTCGAAACTATCATAGTCAGTGACGATTGCCGCTTGTTGAAGGATTCGAGCCCCACTACGAAGCCACCTTTACCTTCAGTAGCATGGAATATAACCCTTGGGCCATCATCAATCGCTATGATATTCAAGAAAACTTTAACATTTATAAAGCCAAATATAGGCATAATGTTATTAACATGATGTAACCGACCGGCAAATGCAATATTGCATACAAGATTCGCCGACCGCCTTTTTATTTTCCAGACAGTCTTTAACTTATAAAAACTCATTTCTTAAAGGGGCAAAATAACAATAAATTATAAATAAGCATTATTTTTCATTGAGATTTAAAATTTGCAAATCTTTTAAAATTAAATATAAAGAAAACACGCACCGAGAGTTTTTTTTTTCCCATTAACATCTAGTCAGGAAACAGTCATTCTTACATAGAGTATGTATGATAGGCAATAGAAAGAGCAGATATGGGGGGAAATTGCTGAAGAAATTGTAAAACTCGTTTAAAACTGATACAAATCTTTTAAAACAATTGAATTTCCATAAAGATGTCCTTAGATTAGGTTACGGCGGACATTTTATTTGAGGCATTTAAAGCAAAAGTATTTTAACACTGGGTTAAAGCCAAGTATCTATATCAGATACGCTTATGCCACTTCAAGTTTCCATAAAACAAGTTCATTCAGTTCACGAAGCTTTCAGTTCCACTACGGTAGTTGTGCAACATAGTTCATATAAGCGCATAGAAAAATATCAGCAGCGAAGCATAGATGGTTTGCCAAAAGAGTTATAGCAGCAGCTGCCGAAAACTTGTATATGCAAATTGATATGCGCGAGTTCGCGAGACAAGCAAAAGAGAAAATGGACACCACGTACTCGACAGAGAAAAAATTGACGTCAAAGAAAATGAACGTGTATATTCTAAGACTGTGGCCGGCATGCGGTCAGAGGAATAAGCGAAATGGGCGATGGCGATGGACTTTGAAATGGAGGTGTCGGAAAAGTAACGGTAATAAAACATTTGTTTAAAAAAAAGCTTTATTTTTAAAATGAAATAAAAGTGTAACGTAACGTAACGTTACAGTTGTACAAGAACATTGCTTCTAATTTTTAAATATTTTAATTTGCAGATTTAGATAAGTCTTTCCAACTAGCGTATATCGCAAGCGCACATAAACAGTTATTTTTCTGCATGTATGCTCATTTGCGCCAAGGACAATAATGTTTGTTTAATTTCTGCTTAGGACACTGAACCGCCATGAAATTTTCTACCATATAAAATTCTACCATATAAAAAGAAAAGTGTATTAGCCACGGATTTCCGGATAATATAATTTCAGACTGCATCAATATGAAAAGGTTGCAAATTTTAGATACCCTGTAGATTTTTTTCTCCGGATTGCGTGTATATTAAATCATGTTGATTACGTGATATTGGTTAAGAAGTTGGCACTAAATTTAAAATGTAACTGTTTTTTATTTATCTGTCGCCTAACGTTAGAATTTGTCAAAGGGCTGGTCTTTTGCTATTTATTCAAATTTCGTGTCTGCAATATATCTACAATTTTCACACAAAGCTAATTTACATGTCTGGCAGTGTTTTTAGATGTGTCTGTTTATGGAAATTCATCCGATAAATATCGAAAATAGAAAAACTCCAATCTTAAAAAATAGTTTTTGTCTCATACAAATAAAAAAGTATAATTTTTAAAGAGAGAGGTTTTACCTTACACCGGCTAAGAAGCATAATAAAATTTCAGCAATTAATTGATTCTTTAAAAGAAAAAAAAAACAAACAAACATCTGGAGATATGGCTTAGTGGAAGAGGATTCGACTACAGATCGAACGATCCCTGTTCAACTCCGGGTGTAACTTACCATTTTTTAATTTTTTTTCCTTATTAATGAATTCAATTTTGGAATAAAAAAGAGATTCATTTACAGTCGCCGCAAATCATTTCTTCGTTTACATATTTTAAAATTAAACATTAATCAGAAGTGGCTTTTTCAGGAAATTCATCGTCAAGCTCAAATATAAGCTGACGTGATATTGTACATAAACACAGACGAAATTTGATAAACGACATTATGATTATTATTCTTTTATTCTTTATTTTCTGCGAATAAGTCCACCGGGCAAATTAATCTATCGTAATATATAATACCAATTGAGGATTGATTTTGAAATATTACATACGCAATCTGCATAAATTAAAATATCAGGTTTCAGCGTATTCTACAAGCCGGCAAAACTGGGCTGTCAGCTATTACTATACTAATAAATTTACGAGCGTAATGCCGGTTATATAAAGCGTACTTAATTACATTTAAGCATTCGAATCGACCAACATATCTTATCCCATGTAACACAGAGTAGACCTGGTTCCTTATGTCACGCCTCTTTTTCGACTTCTGAATCTTCAATTACCCGTCATTTAGTTAATACTCTTCGCAATTCCAGAAAATAAAAATGGAGTGGTCCGGTATTGCAGAGGGCCGATTCCGTTTTTCATTTGAAAATGTTGATATCCGCCACAATCGCTTCACGCAAGCAGCCCTTTGTAAAGAGACACATTTTGTTAAATCACTAGGCATGTTGAGGGATGGTAATGGTCATTTTTTCTATATTTTTACTATTAACCTCATGATTTTAATTACTTTTAAATAATAGATTATAATGTTTTATTTTATATGCATTTACCAATTTAATCGACACTATTTGGATTTATGACATTTTGGTTTCCTGAACAGATGTCCGTTGCAAGAACGCTAAAAAATTGCGTCTCTATCATTATTAATTTCTGCATCGTATATGCACACAAACACGTTTATATATATATATATATATATATATATATATATATATATATATATATATATATATATATATATATATATGTATTTATGTGTGTGTATATGTGTGTATATATATACATGTGTTTGTATACATATGTATGTGTGTATGTGTGTGTGTAATATTGTGAGTGGAGGTCAGACTCACGTCAAATTTTTTCATGCATGCATTAGAATGGAAGTTGTCACCTTGCTAGTTAATTTCGATATCGAGTTCAGGCGCTTTCTTCTATAGTCTCTATGAAAAGCTGTGATACAGCTGAACACCCTGTTTGAGGATATATATATATATATATATAGAGAGAGAGAGAGAGAAAGAGAGAGAATAAACACATGGTGAGCACGGATTGCCTAATCACTAACCAAGACAATGTATTTATGTATTAATTTGGATATGCTAATGATCCATCTTCTATATATGACTTCATTTTTCTTACAATTATGGTGGCGTTGAGGAAAATAATACATATATATATATATATATATATATATATATATATATATATATATATATATATACTCTCAGGTTTACCCGACATTGCTCTGGACAGTACAAAACAATGAGAAATATGAAGTTGATTTTGAATATACCTGTTTTTCTTAGGATAAAAGAAGTTTTGCTGTCTCTGTATCGTTTACTATCACGAGCAAAAAGAATATTTTACGAATCATTGGACAGATGTTACACAATATTTATATGAAATAATTGTACCTTCCCTAGGACAAGAATTTACTTCACGTATATAATTTTTCCTTTCCTAAGACGGGTAATGTAAACACATATTTAAAATAATTTCACCTACCCTCGAACGGGCAAGATAAATGTATATATGAAACGATTTAACGCGTTCTCGACAAGTATTGTACAACATATATGAATTAATTTTTCTTTCCAACGCCACCATAATTGTAAGAAATATGATGTCAAGTATAGAAGATGGATCATTAGGATTTCCAAATAAATACATAAATATGTTGTCTTGGTTAGTGATTAGCCAATCTGTGCTTGACCATGTGTTTATTCTTCCATCACAACCGCCATCGACATCACAATTTTTATTTAAATGATGCCATTTCTGGAAGATGACTGATCGGGTTTTCCAAATTAATACATAAGTACATTGACATAGTTAGTGATTAGGCAACTCTTGCTTCAGTAGAAAATTCACATTGTTGTGTTCCATTTCCTTTCCCCACTACGTATACTAAAATCTTTAGATTAAAGATGTAACTTTTCGGAAAATAATTCAGCTGGTTTTAATAATAAATACACAACTACATTGAGAAGCTTAGTGATTAGGCAACCCTTGCTTCAGCAAAAAATTCACATTGTTGTGTTCCATTTCCTTTCCCCACTACGTATACTAAAATCTTTAGACAAAAGATGTAATTTTTCGGAAAATAATTCAGCTGGTGTTAATAATAAATACATAACTACATTGAGAAGCTTAGTGATTAGGTAACGCTTGCGTCACTATAAAATTCCATATTACGGGTTTCCCCCTTCCGATTACCGATACTATCAATTTTTGTAAAGTGATATAATTTCTATATACTAGCAGAACACGTGCATTTACCTGGTCGGAAAATACGTTTAAATATGATATATTAATTTATGCAGCTTTCTTATTCATTATTGGAGAGCCACTTCTTTTATGAATTATTATATTGCACGTAATATATAGTAGTAATTTCAAAAGTTAAAAAAATATAATATGTCTTTGGTACCGTTAGCTAGAGATGAAACCAAAACATTTATCCCTCGGAAATTAATTATTTCCGTGTTAGCTATCGTCAGACGGGTAAAAAAAAAATAGTGAAATGAACCGACTAAGGTAGAACCCTGTATTTGCACACGCTTACAAGTACACTAAGTAAACATATGATAATCAAGTATAAATTTGTTACATTTTTGACAGAATCGCAGTTTTTTTTACATGCTTGTATATGCATAATACAATAGTCTTCTAAAAACGCAATCATTTTATCTGCTTCACGCAACTTAGCGACCTTCCGTCTCGTTGGAGATTCCCTTGGAAATATGGTGACAGACAGACGGACAGACAGGCACAGACATAGCGAGATTTATATATATACTAGCAAATGTACCCATCGTTGACTGGGTTAAAAAACAGCCTACAGAAAATCGAAATGAATGTATAATAGGGTAATTAAAATGAAGGGTGGTACAGAGATATCTTCGGATTTGGGGGTATCAAAACCAAAGCAAAATATGATGAAAGTAAAAATAAAATAGATACACCCCATAATTTATTATACCATACCTGTTCACACTGAAACACTTATTGCAATATTCTGTGGATCTTTGTTAAACAACCTTGTTAAAGTTTGTGACATATTTCAATTCTATGGAGGTCAGGCGCGAACGCGCTCCCCATAATTTTATTATACCATATTTCTTCAAACTGAAACATAATTATCAAAGTATACTTACGCAGATAGATATGAAACTCTTTATTAAAGTGTGTGCTTATTTCCATGCTATGGAGGCCAAGCGCGAAAGCAGACCCCACAATTTTATCATACCATCCCTACTTAAGTTAAAATATCTTTATCAAAGTATTCTTATGTACATCTATATCAAAAAACATTATTTGTACATGTATATAAAAAACACTTGTAAATGTTTTTTTTTAATTTTTTAATTTTTTATTTCCATACTTTGTGGACCAGGCGCGTATGTAGACCCCACGATTTTAATGAATCATCATTATGCCAGATCAAACATACGCATTCCTGTGTCTCGATACATCTTCTATCATTATATGAGATCAGTTTTTTATAATATTCAACCAAATAGGAGCCTATTCGTGACCAGACACACACACAGACGTTCAGCTTTATATTATAGATATATTTTTCTTATTTTAAACTCTGTCTATTTTTCAGATTAATATTTTATGCCGTTGTTGCAACTTTTTCTAATAACACTGTTCTTACGGACATTATTTTCTTTATATGTATCTTCATTGGTTACTCTCTACCGCTCTCATATTTATCATAATGTCATTGCGAAATGTTTCTTGTTCTTGTGAACATATATCTTGTTTTGCACCTGTTCGCTTGATTTTGCGCTTCCGCTTCGAAGCCACGCCCAGATGTAGGCCGATTGTCGACTCTTCCTTGTGTTGCTGCAACCTCAACTCATTTCGATTGCCTGACATTACTCTGATTGCTTTTCTTGCAAAACTTTCTTCCTTCTTGAACTTTCGAAAGATTATAAACTAGCTGAAATACATTTCCCTTGTTCGCTGAGACACGGCAACTCTTAGATTACTCAGCTAAGTCCATTTATAAGCTAACTAGAAGGCCGCACGGCATTGCCCGGTCGTAATATACGCCTAGATGATATTTTAATAAATGCAGATTTCGGATGTATTATCACCTTATATTAGACCCAATATATAGTAATGATTTTAAAAGTAGTTTTAAAAAATTACTCATACGCCACTGCAGAGAATCGAAAACAATCATTTACCTAACGATTGACATATTTGATGTAAATGCCTGAGCTATGTAGACATATGAGGATTATATATATATATATATATATATATATATATATATATATATATATATATATATATATATAGCAGGGAGGTCCGACGTTGCCCGGTATTGAAGGATGATCAACGAATATTTCACACTCTTATATTTTTATTGTCATCAAATTCTGTGAAATCGCCCGGTAGGAAGCTTCACATGCCTCCATGCAGTTACGTAGTTCAAACGTATATATATTAACTGAACTGGAAAGAAGTTACATATATATATATATATATATATATATATATATATATATATATATATATATATACTTCTTTCGAGAAAAAAAAAAGCATTAAGAAATTTACGTGCGGGGTTTGAACCTACAGACCACACCATACAAAAAGAAAACACGTAAATTTTCAAGTTTTATTAATTTTTTTTTGCGGGTAATGAAATAAAAATATAGAAATGTACGTGTGGAGTTTGAACCTACAGACCATGAACAGTTTCGATTATCGATAATCAGTAATTATCGAGGGTATTCTTACACAAAACTTAACTAAGATCACTCCCAGACGTATACACTAAAGTTCTCTCAATTTTAAAGAAAATCTGTTGAGCCGTTTGCGAGTCTATTAGGAACGATCGTATATACGCAAAGTTGCATTCATATAATTGTAGAGATAGAGATGATTTTTCAGTAAACAGATTGAAACTCATTATAACTATATTTTCAGTACTATTTGATCTTTTAACATGAGCTTATTTCATAAATAATTTTAGTACGTCAATTTAAATATTATGCCAGTTTCTTGCCTCTTATATCTATATATATACGAGGAAAATATTAATTCAATTTAATGAAAAATTACACTGCTGTATATGGAGATGGAAGCGTAAGTAACTGTACAGTAGCGTCCAAAACTAAGGGATGCAATTTAAAAACTTAATATTTATAAGAAATAACAAAGGCGAAAAGCTGACATTTTGGCAACTAGTAGTCGTTATCATCCATAACATCATACTAAAATCTGAATCATTTGCAAAGGATAGAAAAAGAATTATAACAATTCTTTATTTATTTTCAAAATCGGAATGTCCAAAAGTAAGGGACTGTATGAATTGATTATATGTCAAAATAAAATGAGAAATTATGCCATCAGAAAAGTCTGTTCTGTTTGAACTTATACGATATTGCATTTGTATCAACTTCTTGCAGACGACGGGACAAAAACATTATAAATATTTGATAGTAGATAGTTTTAATTTCGAGGAGGCGTGTGATTATTGCTACTCAAGATGACATATTCTAAGCGGAATTCAAATTTTATCTCATTCCCTGTATTCATTTGTTTAAGAAATAAGTAAACTCGCAAATATTTGCTACATATAATGTAAGCTCAATGCATTTAATACAGTTTCTTTAAAAAATAGTTCGTGTTTTTTAGTTTTAAATAATTGTCAAATTGTCTAACGAAGTGCATTCAAAAAAATTCCAAACATTTTCGTATAGACATTTTTTATTGATGGTACTCAAATGAAATTTATTCCCCTTGAAGTTATGTCCGGCGGCCGCAATACAATTGTTGTACCGGTGCAACAATTATTGAAGGCCTGATGGAAGCTCTCCTCTGTGAGCGTGTCAATGATCCTATTCGCGGCCTCTTTCATCTTCTCAATTGCCTTATAACGATAGACTCTTAGGTTTTCCTTGAGCATAGAGAAAAAACAAAAGTCACAGGGATCAAAATCTGGTCTATAGAGAGGCTGAGGAACTGTCTTGATTCCAATTTTGTTCAAATAGTATGTAACAAGGACGCAATGGTTCCAGCACATCTTCCAAATCTTAAGTTTCTTGCGAATACTTACGTATACAGTTTCCACACTGATAAAAAAAAACTATACTTATTGTCTCTATAAACACACGACGCCAATTGCTAATAAACTCTGGTGTTTTGACTTCCTTACTCTTCCTACATCTCTCATCATCCCTCACAGACTCCCTACATTCCTTGAATATCTTATGTCCTTCAAAAACCGATGTTCGATTCATGCAAGATAATGCAAAATCAGTCTGAAGTATTTACCACGTTTCTGTGGTTATTTTCACAGTTTCAAAGAGAATTTTATTGCATATTGGGAGATGAGTAGCAAGATGTCTGTTCACATTACACTTGAACTTCTGCATGTCAGTACAGTTGAGAAAGTAGAATCTCGGAAGGGAGTTCCAAAGTCTAGCAATTCTGAATAAGAAACCATTGCAGTAGAAGACCTTCTTATACCTAGGGATCTCTAGTGTGAAGGGGTGGGATTTTGCTGCTTGTCCGGTTTATTGGGAGGTATTCACGTCTACGGGGTACAAGTGCTCGTAGTTTGTCAGAGCATTCACCATTAAAGTACTTGTAGAACAGGCAGAGGGAGGCAACATTTCGTCGATAGGACAGAGGCTGAAACCTAGATAACAGTTCAGGATCTATCAGGTTGGCGACTCTCTTTTGAACCCTTTCCAGGAGTGAGACGCAGCAGATGCACCAGCCCAAATGTGACAACAGTACTCGATACACAGGCAAATGATGGCCTTATAGAGGTACAGGATACTTTCAGGCGTAAGTAGTTTTCTAGCACGGTAGAGAGAGAGAGCCCACCTTCTTTCTTTGGCAAAGCTCTCAATGAATGTATTCCAATTCATGTTCCCTGTAAACTTTAAGTCGAGGTGTTTAAAGGAAGTACTTTCGGGTAATGTGGTCTTTTGCTCTTGATGGTATAGAAGGTTTCTTGTAATTACTAAAGGAAATCAGCTTATTCTTGGCAGCATTGAATGTGACCATTCATTTTTGTCCCCATTCCACTGCAGATTTGAGGTCATCAACTAGTGTTTCTGCTATTTCCTTAAATATGTGTTCATTTGATTCCCCCACCTGCCTGTTATAGAGAGCGGTGTCATCAGCAAATATACCCATCTCCGAAAGAATTTTATCAGTGGGGTCATTTGTGAATATCAGGAATAATAAAGGTTCAACGATAGACCCTTGAGGTACTCCCGCATTTATACTATATTGCTTATATGTACGACCGTCGAGGAAAACCTGGATTTTCTCTTACTCAAGAAAGATTTAATTACATTATGTGTTCTTCCAGTGACACCATTTGATCTAATTTTCATTTGAAGACCATGGTGACATACCCTGTCAAAAGCCTTAGCTATATCGAGGGCTACGTAAGAACATATATAACATAAATTCATTAAAAACATCGCATCATGTTTAGTATTAATATTAATAGCTTCATCGGTTTAATCTTCTGGGCAACGTATTTTAAGCACTTGTGAAAAATAATGCAAATTGATCTAAATTAAGGCTGTGAAAATATGTTAATTATTACGGATTAGTTTTTTATTGTTAGAATAACTTTTTTCATCACTAATTATAACGCATTTCGTCTCATACAATCTCGTCTTCAAACGAATTGAAACTTTTTCTGTCAGGAGACTGCCATTAAAATCTGTTACTTACTTAGCACTCACCGTTTTAATTTCGAGGAGGGTATATAATCAGTGTTACTCAAGATGACATATGCTAAGCGGAATTCCAATGTTATCTTATTCTCTGGATTCATTTGTTTAGAAAATAAGTAAACTCGCAGGTATTTGCTACGTTACACGTTACATAACCTGCCTTCGAAACACCTTATTTCCTATTTTCATGTCTACGAACGAACCTCCGCCTGATATTCATTGTATAACTATATAACTCACGTTCTTTTGAAGGTCAATCAGTGTTAAAGCCCCTGGTAGATCTATAACTATAAAAACCACATTAATATTAGGTTCGTATGATACTGAACATCGTTTCGATTCTCCGAATCAAACAATAGCAGACATAATATGGTTAAGACACATTATTTTTATATTATCAAAACGATTATAAAAAAAAAAACTATTTCCCTAGGCATAAAATATAAGATTTAAAGTTAAAATATGGACGGTATCCATTAATGGCATTGTGTAGTTGAATATAAAATATCGTTTCCCTTATATTTCTGAACGTCGATTCTTGTCGATGACGTTTGTGTTCAACCTAACGCATGATACGTCTTTTTAAATAGATTTATGCTATTTCAAGTTCAAAATGATAATACTCAACTTATTTCAATGGACTTATTCCAAGTTTCAAAAATAAACTTTAACGTAGATCATGCAACTTCAAAATAGTTAAATCAAATTCAAATTGAGATTTTCTTAGAAATGGATCATTCTTTTTTCAATTTACTTATCGCATGAGTAACGAAATTGTCTAGTTTCACACACACACATTTATATATATATATATATATATATATATATATATATATATATTTCATGATTATTTTAGGGGTACAAAATTTATGTAACGCAATTATGAAGGGAATACTTAAATTCATGATTAAAATCGTTTCAAATAGTGTAGTTTAAAATTTTGAATGTAGTTGTAGTGCCAATTACGTGGACCGAACGACATTAAGATCGGATAGAAGAGTCCAACAACACGTACCTACCAAAATTAGAAATTGGCATAACAAATAACAGTCGTAACTGTCAATGCATACGAGTCTTTAATTACTGGCCATATTATAAAAAAAAACGTCTTGTGCAGCGAACTTTAGAACGAACTGTTTTTCAATCCTGAGTAGTGCTCACTCATTATTTCATTTAAAGACCCTGGAGACTGTTATCACCATTATTTGGACGCTTACACATCGTGTCCTTATGATTTGCTCCAAATCGAAATTGTATGAGGAATTTTAAATAATTACTGATACCCTATTCAAAAATGGGTACCCTCTGGATGCAAAAGAAAATAGAAGAGTCATCTGTAACAAAAATTCAGATGGTTAATAAATGCCCAGTATATCTGTGTTTACCTTGGCTGGGGACAGTAAGTGAGAAATTTTCAAAGCAAATCAGCTCAACAGGGCAAAATTGTTATTTTGCTTCAAATGAGCGTGTAATGTTCTGTACGAGAACGTTAATACGATCCTCTCGTAAATGTGTTCTACCTACCTCCAGCATAATGATAATGTAATTTACAATTTTGAATGTTGGTGCAGTGCCAATTATGTGGGTCGAACAACATTAAGATTGAATGGAAGAGTCAAGCAACACGTACCAACAAAAATCAGGAATGAGGCATACCAAACAACAGTTGTAATTACTAATACATACGGGTCTTCAATTATTGAGCATCTTATAAAACAACCCGTCTTGTGCAGAGGATTTAGCACGAATTCATTTTCAATCCTGGGTCGTGCTTACGCGTTATTTCATTTAAAGATCTTGGTCACCGATCATATTCTGTTGAGAAGACCTCTCCTCTGTAAACTGAACGAATGCCTCTGGGGTTTGTGAGTAATTAGTCTCTACGATCTTCGAGTAATATAACGTTGCTGTATTTCCATCGCTTTCCCCCATTTTTCCCAAACATAACGTTACGCAACGTGATTTTATTTGCACATATTTTCTATTCCATTTCGTTTTTTTTTGTCCAAAACAATATCCTTGATACAACTTTAATAAAGCGAGGGTGAAACCGGTCAGTT
Organism: Euprymna scolopes; assembly: GCF_053919585.1. Taxonomy (NCBI): domain Eukaryota; kingdom Metazoa; phylum Mollusca; class Cephalopoda; order Sepiida; family Sepiolidae; genus Euprymna; species Euprymna scolopes. The sequence continues at coordinate 132,032,469 of NC_136484.1, forward strand.
GACTCATCCATTTTTGCCCTTCTCTTCTCCTCACCCCGTTAGCTTTATTTTAAACGTTTACTTTATTTTAAACGTTTTTAATCATCAACTTTAGTCTTCTTCCCATGATTGCGATATATATATATATATATATATATATTTATATATATATATATATATATATATATATATATATATATATATATATATATATATATATATATATATAATCTGAACGTGTACGCAATAACTCTGTCAATTTTCAGTCTACGGACAGGAAATTTGATATACAGGGTATGAGAGTTGGAAAAATCACTGTAATCCGTTTTCGGCCAGAGATTTTGCTGGTGAGTTATGAACGTTCAACGATGTGACCTTTAAGAACTCTACAAAAGTCCTCCGGTAATTTTGGTTAAAACACTTGAACTTTTAGATATAGATTCCTTGGACATGGATCTAAATTAATAACTTGAGTCGAGCCCAAAACAATAAATGTTAAGGGGCCATAATTGGGGTCAAAGTAAAAATAATTGACCGCTTTTTTATGCTCAACATACACCTCCAAACACCCGGGCAACGCCGGGCTGAAATGCTAGTATATATATATATATATATATATATATATATATGAATTATATAAATATATAATTATATATATGTACATATATATATAATAACATATATATATATTTATTTATATATGTATATATATATATATATATATATATATATATATATATATATATAAAATATATATGGCGATTAAGCTACACTGAATATTCCGCGTTTCATCCACTCTAGAACTCTTCAGGTGTATTATACTAAATTTATGTGAGTAATATATATATATATATATATATATATATATATATATAAAGAAAAACTCAAAATACAAACAACGCAGAGGCCATCGACAAAAATGATGTTTTATGATTGTGCTGGAGAAACCTCTATAAACGAAGCTGTAGCACTATAATTTACTAAGATGATGTTAAATCGTAAATAACTTCCTCTTGTACGTTTGTACTATTTTGTATCCTCTTCGAAGTAAAATTAAAAGAATAAAGATTCAATTAATTCGTATTATATTAATTCTCAATTTGATGTTGATTTATTTCACATATTGAAGTTGCTGATTCCTTATTTTGAAGTTGTGATCTGCGTGTGTCTGGCGGACTCATCATTAAAATATAAAATATGTTATATTCATTAGTATTCTGCCTCTACTAAAACAGCTTCCAAATCTGGTTTAATTAAAAATTTATGACGAGACTACTCAGTAATAATTAGATTAACTTTTAAAATCCAATTACTATACGTTTTCCTAAAAACAGCGTATAGAAACAGCTACACACTCACAGTAACACCCACGCACATACGCATATACATGCTAATATATGTGTGTATATATCTTTGTATATATGTCTGTATATATAAATATATATATATGTTTATGAATTTATATATATATATATTATTCATTAATATAATTAATTCCATAATATTCCATCATACTATATATATTTTTAAAGTATTCATTTTAGTGTGCTCAATATTTTAGTATAACTTATGATATTAATACCACAGTATAATTATTGATAATCATTTCCACGTAGCTAGCTCACTCCATGAACTCCATGAACTATTAAATTAAAATGATTTGTAAATCCAGTTGTAGATCTTATGAGAATTCATATATGACTATTAAATCTAAAAATTGTATAATAAAAAATGATAATCGTAAAAATAATATAACACTTGTTGTGACTTAGTTTATACTGAAATCGACTGGTTATTTTCAGAGCCCATCCATTCTTGGTACATGCTGATAGAAACAAATAAAAATAATGATTCAGTACTAAAGATTTACAAATAAATAGCACCAGCTATATGGATTAATCATTAAAATTTATCTTATAAAATTTCTTTAAGTTCGTAATGATGTTGGTATTAAATGCCAAGCCACACGATATAATCTATGATTTGATACAATTCTTTCATAAATATGTGCACACAATACACTTCACATTTATTACTTTCAAAATAATTATATTTTCTTTTAAATTATCAATTTTAAAAAGAACGTTAATGAAACTAAAACAATCATCGAATTGATTTTTGCATTGTCTTTTGTTTTAGAGGAGACGTCAAGTTTGATAGGCGATATCCAGCGAGGCGAAATGTTTTTTCTACAATGGTTTATCTTTCGCAGCTGTGATAGACATTATCTGTGATTGAACTCACACCAAGAAAATAGGAACTAACATTTTGTTCCAATTATTCTTAAACTCGAAACTATTATTCATTTTTCAATATATTATATCGACCAGAACTGAGGAAATATATCACGTTGCGTGTCTTTAGAATTCTGTTGCATTGGATGAACAAAATCGATTATTTTTACTATTTCTTATACTAAAGTTGTCACTAGTGTAGCAAATTAAATAAATAGGCAGATGTTTACGGAATTACATCAATTTTGATTAGATTTTCCTCTAGAAAATTTTTATGTTAATGATTTTTTGTTGGTAATCTTCTAGTCCGATAAACGGATGCCACCTTCCTCGCAATATTCTCAATGCATTTGTTTCAATTTATATATCCTATCAATATATATAGCTGATGAATTTGAAAGAATAATTCTGGGGTAGGATGTTATTTGTCATGGATATAGGCCTTTGGTAATACTTCTTGTAATTGCTAAAAGGGAGCAGCTTAGTCCTAGTAGCCTTAAATGTCACTATTCATTAAGCACCCCAATCCACTACAGTTTGGCGGTCCTTATTGTGTCCGCGATGGGTATATTTACCAAGGATAACATTCTCTATAACAGGCATGAGAAGAAAACATATGTAGAGGAATATAAGTCAATAGCAGAATCCTAACAAAACGACCTCCAAACTGTAGTGGATTGGAGTCTAAAATGAATAGTAACATTTAAGGCTACTAGGACTAAGTGCTCTCTTTTAACAATTACAAGAAGCATTACCAAACCTCTATATCCATGACAAATAACATCCTACCCCAGAATTATTCTTGTGTTAATAAAGAGGTTCTAAAATAATACCAGGAATAATAGTGGTCAAATGACCGACCAATGAGTCATTCCCACATCAATGTTATGATGTTGGGATGTACGGCAACCAATGATATCATAGTGGTCCTCAATTTTGATTAGCAACTTTTCATACCAGACTTCGTTAAAGGCTTTGGATGTATCAAAGGATACATCCCTGGCTTATCCCGCCTTATCAAGTGCATGAGGTATACGTTCACAGATGAGCGTTAAAATACCTGCAATAGAACGACATTGCCTAAATCCATACTTTCGATCAAAGAGAAAATTAGCTTTTGCAAAGTGGTGGACTAGTGCTTGATAGACTAATGTCTAAAATATTTTAATGAAATGATGAGACTGATATGGCGATTGTTAAGCAATATCACAGATACCATTTTCCAGCTATTTCTAAATGCAAGATTCTGCAATGCATTTTTGTAGAGTTTCCTAAGTACGGAACTTAAGCAGCTGGGCATTTCCTAACTAATATAGCAAAGATGAGCTCGGACCAACAGGTCTTGTAGGTGGCTAGGTTTTTTTTTTAATATGATATCGCTGATATGAAAATGGGTAATGTTCAGATCATCAATGTGGTTTATATCGCATAGCAAAATTTGGGAAAGAGTTGTTTGTTGGCTTTAAAATAGAGATTGAGGAGCATCGTTGTTGTTGCATAGTGGTGGAATAGCTGATTGTTATTTATTCACTACACTTTTACAGACATCACGTGTTTATCTGCTTTTATCTTTTAGCGTAATGACTACTGGTATCACTAGATTGCCCGCGTTCTAAGTGGATTATAGGCATTCTCACACAGGCCTTAGATTCTCTGGTAAGGACTATGTCCAGAAGTGAGGCTTGAACTTGGGCGTTAGTATCTCTTGCTGCACCTATACTATCAGAAACATGGTCGATAAGAGTACAGTCCTGGGTCTGAGGTTGAAAAGGAGCAAAAATATAAGTAACTAACGCAGTGGTGAAAGTCTAGTTGTAAGCACATGAAGGTTTGATCATCCGATTGAAGACGCTGTTCTCTAGTAAAGGGAGACGGTGCTATGAATATAAACTCTGTCTATGCATATATCTATCCAAATCCCTATCGCAAAGAAAGGGGGTATCCTGTCATGTTAAATCAATTAGAGAACATTAAGGTGTGTAGATTACTTCCATTTAATACAAAAATATACGGGGAGTTTACTAAGAGATAAGAGATTACAACACCTATATTACTTCTAAGCCTACGGATATTTGTGAATGCGAGCTTCAAGTCAGTAAGTGAATTTGTTCTGTTTTCGTGGTTGTTTAGTTTGATCGCAATGTTTATTTAAGTTTTCATGTAAATACGTTTTGTTTAACTTCATATTAACGGTCGAGTGTTGGGTAGTGTTTGAGCGTCAAGTATGCATACACTAGTTGTCCGTTATCAGAGTCTTGTCTAAAGAGTTTGGGCATCGTGAACGCCCATCAGCATGGCCTAAGTGCTTGCGCAACAATACATTATAACCCTCCTGATATTATACACATGATTATACAGCAACCACACTAAGCCTACTAAAGAATTAGGGCACCTGTACTATCAGTTGGAAACAACAACTAGACTAACTGTCAAACAAATACTCTCACCCTCCCAAACGAGACTGATTAACCCTAGTCGAATGAACTAAAGTGGCATGCAAGTAAGCCAACTTTACTCAGTTTGTGACAAAAAGAAATTAGAGATAGTGCAACGGCATTCATTGTCCTAGTAAATGACCAAAGCCAAGTACAGGGTTGGTCTAGTGAATACCTGGCTAATAGACAAAATGTGTGAAAGCTGGGCGATATACAGAGCCTATATACTCTTAAAGCAATCTAGGTTTGGAAATTGGAGAATTTGTTCGAGTTACCAGCTCTAAAAATGTTGTCAACTAGGAGTGAGGAGATCTCCTTCCACCAACAAATTTGTGGCGGGAAGACTATCTACTGAGAAAAAAAAGGAGAGGTTGACCTAGGAGGCTCGTACCTTCTTTTAAACAACCAGCAAGGATTTTTGTTGTTGTAATTTACACACTTGTATTAAAATTCCGTGATAATTTTCAATTTATTCATTCATATATGTTTTAAAACATGTTTTCAAATGTAAAGAATGATAGCATATAAACACATTATTCAATCTCTCTATTGTATATATATATATATATATATATATATATATATATATATATATATACGTGTGTGTGTATGTGTGTGTTTGTGTGTGTGTTACTAAGTTATATAAGATGACACGCAAGGATGAAATCTAAAAAAATGTTTTAAACGTGTAGTTGCACGAAATTTTGTGAAATAAAAATGGTTCTATTTGCTGAATTAACATTTAGTGTTGAACAAGATAAATATATTTTTATTTGCACGACGAGCACTTGGCACGACAAAGTGCACGTGATAAAATAGCGAACCTACTTTTTATATAAGACTATTGAACATGGCCCTTTCATATGTATTCATATATTGTGTAAAAAGCAATTAATATAAATATATTTATATTTATATATCTATATATATATACATATATATATATATATATAAAACAACTTTTCAAATATATGCGCATATACGCACACACAAAAAACAATATAATAACATCTATATATCTATGTAGCAATTTATCCTCCTCTTTATGCCCCTCTTACTTTCTCTCTCTCCGTCTCTCTCTCGTTAGACCGACGGATATATAGCCGTTTAATTATTAGATTAAATATGGTATATATATATATATATATGTACATCATCTTGGCAGTCTTAGACAAAAGTATACATTTTACTCATTTGGATTGAGCCAGGCCCAGCTACAAAGTATTGTATGTGATGCACGAGGGGCAAAGTCGTGTCGCTAACAATTCGGTATCATTATTCGCTCCGGCAAACATGTGTTTTACATGCAAGTTTTGGAACGCATATTGCAGTCGGTACCCGATTACGAGGCGAGTTTATTTGGGAGTGCATTTCCACCAGTTAATACCCCCACCCAAATACCAATCGAAGAATTGCGACGATTATATATATATATATATATATATATATATATATATATACATATATATATATATCCACACGCACACATATATATATAGACATATACAACATACACAACATACACACATATATATATAAGCGAAGTGTGTTGTTGTTGTGTGTGTATATATACATATATATATATATTGCTGCTAACTATTAATGCCTATCATTTTATACTTATATATACATATATACATATACAGTCATAAATATATATATATATATATATATATATATATATATGTTTTTTAAATTTTGTTCATAATATTATTTTGTATTCCTGCACGTCACCAATTGAAAACGAATAAAGAAAAGTTATAAGCTTTTATACTTTTCGTATTCTTTTTTATACATTTCTATTCATATATATATATATATATATATATATATATATATGTATATATGTATATATATATATACATCGTATCTATATATACACATTAGTAAATATTTATATTATACAAAACATAATATTTTTAGGCAGATATTTTGTTTTCTTCGCGATATAAGTTCGATTGTTTTTCTATCAACTTGTTAAATGGATAAACAACACAAAAACTTATAAAGATTACCTGATGTAAACAACATTTGCTAAAAACTTGTGTCATTATCGCGCGCACATTTTGTCTATATAAGCAACGCCCACATTTTCATATTGTAGTAATATCAGAAATCTGTTCTATAAGCTGTAATTTTGGATAATATCATATATAAATCTTTATAGAATAATATATGCCTTGAGAAATTCCTGCGTCATTCACATATAAATGATAGATTTATTTGTTTATTAATAATATATTTTTAAATACATTAATCATAATTGATAATGTATATATGAAGACAGAATCTGTATTTTAACCCTTCCACACACACACACACGCGCACACACACAAACACTCACACACACAAACACATATACAAACGCACATACACACGCACACACATACATACATACATATATATATATATATATATATATATATATATATACATATATATATATATATATATATACAAATCGTCTGTATCCCTTGATTGAAAGTTAATATTTTTTTTTATTTGGAAACTGTTATAAAACGCAGAACACCGAAATTCTAAACACTGAAATACCATAACAATATGCTTCATTTCCCTGATTTTTGTGGAATTTTAACAAATATTTATAAAGTTGGGCTTATTCTTCAATTTTCTGATAATTCTACGTGTGTATCACTTTATTACAAGTGTAAATAAATGTATATTTTCAACAGTAAAACAATATTCTAACTTCATATTTCCATGTATATGTAATAAAGAACATAACCAGTAACAATACTAACCAAAAACAAGAATGAATGTCACATTATTTTACGTAAGGAACTATTTATCTATCAACATAACGCCCTTGCTTCCAAATCACTTTAAATAGCATCTTGTCAATTGATAATGCCAATGGACAGATTTGAGATAATCTGATGCTATAGGAAACTTCCCAAATCTTCCTACAAAGTTTATCCTTCGACAAGGATTGAACACTTTCTTCATAAACTTTCATCTTTATTATTGACCAAAGCTGCTCCATTGGGTTATTATTTGGAGAATAAGTTGGCCATGTCATCGTATTTTCACCACTAATGTCTAATGACTTAAGGTAGGATTTTGTAGCCGTTGTTTAGAGGGATGGTGTGTTGTCATGCATAAAAATCAATTTGCAGTGACGCGCCAATGGGAGGTCATCAAACCCTGATGACAAATGCTCATTTAAAAATAAAATATAAGATGGCTTATGAGTTTGACACCTTCTGGCACTCAAAAAGGTCTAATTAGTTCATTGCAGATTATTTCAGCCAAAAACATTACACTTTTACCTCCCTGTTGACGACGTAAGTGATGAGTAGTAGATAATCCAAGAAGACTCGAAACTTTGGGACACCCATCTGGTCCATAAAAGGGTTGCTTTGGCCTCATCGGTGAAAATAAATTTTCCAAGCAGGTTTAATGTATTTCTGAGTCCAAGCCAAATGTTTTTCTTGATGTGTTTAGTTTAAAACAGGTCTTGTAATGGCCTTAATGCTTCTTGCAATTTCGTTTAAGACATCGCAGCGTGTCTTTCCAAACAAGGAAGATATTTCAGCCTTGTCAAATATAGGGGAACTGTTGCTGCCAGGGTGGTTGATAAGGTGACGGCGAATATCTCATAATGAGGCCCACTCTCTCATTTCATATCTTCATTTATTTTATATATATGTATATATATATATATAATTATATATATATATATATATATATATATATATATATATATATATATATATATTATAACGGCCTTTATTGTAGACATGGAATTTACACCGATTAGCACTATAAATAGCGCTAGTAATTTCACCACCGATGAGAGAGATGCTACTGCACTTCAACAACTAGCCGAGTGCCCAGCAGATATACACGCTTTCCTATCTTTGTACATTATTGTTAATACACTTGTTCCTTAACAGAACCTCAACTTGATTGTTCTTATTTTCACTGTTGTTTCACGACACAACAACTTGGCGACAAGAATCGAAACGACCATCACTGCAGAGAATCACCAAAAGTGATTGAAATAAAGATTTGTAAAATCTTTACGGCAGAGCACCTTCGTCATTTCAACAGATATTTGGATATGCAAGGATTAACAGCGAATTAATACTACAATAGTAATTTGGCGACGGTACAAATTGCTACCTAAATCTACAGCGAAAAACGCCAATGTTGTCAATTATTTAAGAATTGAACACACTTACCAAGTGTTTTAGAAAGGGGGAAAAGGGTTTATTTTTTCTTCACCAGAAGTCATTTTTCGTTCGGTAAGAATTTTCTTCTGCAAAGTTAAATGTTCGAAACCAACTAGTTCGATAACATCTGGGATTTGAAAAAAAAACACGCTTGACTTTGTCAAGAGATAAAGAGATATACCTTGAAAAATAATTATTCGCGTACGTCATTTATGCTTAGCAAACACGTAAAGAATCGAGTCATTTTTTTTTGCAAAAAACAAAGAGGTTAAAAAACAAAAAAAAACCCTAAAAGTTTCCCATACGAATTCGTCGGATATTTAAAGCGACGGCTCTTATTTTTTCTACGTAAAAACGAGTGCAAATTAAAGAAAAGTTTAACAAGTGTTATTTCGCTGAATTGTTCTTGTAAGATTATAAATATAGCGTTCAACAAATAAAGTTACAAAAGGACTGCTTAACAGTTGTTCTTCAAACAAAAGAATTGGGAAAGAAAACTTGGTTGATTTTTTTTTTACTAAGACATATTACTTAATATAAACGGCAATTGTAAATTGAATTCGTATGATGGATGCGAAATTCAAAGATTCACTGTTGGAATTGTTCGAATACCAGTTAGAGCAAAATTCCGCGTTGAAAAAGAAGCCAATTCAACAACAAGTAGAAAGAGAAGAAAGATTTTAACAAGCATTTGAAGAAAAAATGCTTCAACAACAGAAACGCCTCGGGGAAGTATTGATGAAAACACATGGGGGAACAAAGAAAAATTCTGGAGGCGACACAGTTAACTAAAGCGGACGATAATCATAACGCACTTTCTAAAACAGCCGTGTGGGCCGCTATTGAAAATTCCAATTATAATCCAGAAGACGATGTCACTTTCATCCAGTACTATAGAAGATATAAAGATATTTTAATATCGGATTGTGGTACCTGGTTAGACGCAAAAAAAGTTAGGCTTTTGCTAAGGAAATTAGGAACAGCCGAGCATACAAAGTTCGTGAATTTTATTCCCCCCAAAAAGCCCAGTGAGTTGAGCTTCCAAGAAACAGTTACGCTACTTACAGGACTGTTTTCTGCTAGAACGTATATTTTCCATAGGCGATATCCTTTTTCCCTTATCCCTGAATGGCTTCCGGGCCTTGATAAGTGTTGATCACTGTATATATATATATATATATATATAAATATATGAATGTTACTAGAAGAGAGGAATACGACTACACTACTTATACAATGTAGCGAACAAGCCTTGCGGCGATTTTAAACTGGAGAAATTATCATCAGATAATTTTAAATGTTTAATATTTGAGCAAGTGTTTGTTTAAATAAAGACGATGAAATCAGCCGTCGTGTTTTGAATAAACTCGAAAACGAACCAAATTTAAAACTGCAAAAGCTAGCGGAAGACTGTGAACGGTTTATTGCGTTGAAACAAGACAGTCGTTACATAGAGGAACGCGGAGTGTGGCATATTAAAAAGATCCACCAAAAGAAAAATCCGACTTCAAAAAATAACCAGAGAAAGAAGCAGGGAAAAGATCCACCTGGACCATGTAGTCTATGTGGAAATAAAAATTGGTACAATGAGTGCCCCTACAAATTAAAACAATGTGACAACTGTCAACAGAAAGGGCATAAAGCATCGCATTGTAGAAAAAAATCTGGTAGAAAGACATCTATTGAACTTACGAAAATTGAACCCGAGGAACAAAATATTCCGGAAATATATACAGGTCAAAATGTTTAAAAAGAAAGTAAGGATAGAGCTTTATAGTGGATATGACATTTCCATTATTAATATACAGACATGGAAGCGGTTTGGGAGACCCACTATGATTAAATCACATAAAACAGAACAGTGCCGAAAAAGCAAAACTTTTGGTCATGCGAAAATAAAACAAACTCTCTAGAACATATCTGTTCGAAAAGTTTAGACTATGAGAGCTGCCTTTAAGCTCATTTTGCCAAAATGTTGAGGATTCGAATGTGGAGGCAGAAAAAACTTATGAGGGAGTTAAAAGATAATTTTCCAGACGTATTTTCAGGCGGTTTGGGAAAGTGTACAAAAGCAGTAGCAACATTTGACGTAAAAGTAAATGAAGAGCCAGTATTCAGAAAAAAAAGAAATGTTCCATACGCCGGTATAGAACAGATGGACGGTGAATTAGATGGACTCGAAAACATGGGTGTCATCGGAAAAAGTGATCACAGTGAGTGGGCTGCACAAACGGTCTACATCAAAAAGAAGATTAAGAAGTTTCGGGTTTGCGCCGACTTCGCGACAGGCTTAAACAGGGCATTACAAGATCACCATTATTCTCTTCCGAGCCATAAAGAGATATTTGCGAAACTGAGTGGAGGGAAATATTTTTCTAAAATCAACCTTAGTGACGCGTACTTACAAGTTCCAGTCGATGACGAGTCTTCAAAGCTGCTATGTATTAATACTTATAAGGAATTTTACAAGTTTAACAGACTTCCTTTTAGAGTCACAGTCGCCCTTGCGATTTTTCAGCAAATTATGGACATTATGTTAAATGGGTTGGATTTCGCAGTAAGGTACCTGGACGATGTGTTAATGAAACACGCTACCAAAGAACAACACAAAGCCCATGTAAACCAAGTATGCAAAAGGATCCAGGATTATGGGTTTAAAGTAAAACAGGAAGAAGGTACACTTTTCATGGAGAAAATAAAATACTTGGGGTAAATCATCGATAAACAGGGAAGAAGGCCAGATCCAGAGAGATCGAGTGCAATAAAGAATATGCCTGCTTCAGGAAATATTGTGTCTTTACAAAGGTTCTTAGGTTTGGCAAATTACTGAAATGTATTTGTGTAAAATATGCATAAACTAAGGCCGCCTTTAAATGAACTGTAAGGAAAAGACAAAAAAGGCCTGGACGCAAGAGTGCGAAGAAGCATTTCGGAAAATTAAAGAGACTTTTACGTCTGACTTGTTTCTGGCACATTATAATCCCAAGCGTTACATCATAGTTGCAAGCGATGCCAGCTCCCATGGCATAAGAGCATGCATTTTACACAAAATGGATGGTGGAAAAGTCAAACCCATAGCACATTCATCTCGATCACTTTTACCCGCCTAAAAAGACTACTCACAAATTGAAAAATAGGCGCTAAGCATTATATTCACGGTAAAGAAATTTCATCGTTTCCTGCACGGTAGGCAATTTCTATTACAAACAGACCACAAACCATTATAACGATTTTCGGATCGAAAAAGAGACTACCACAACATACGGCGAATAGACTCCAAAGATGGGGTACTATACTTCTGAATTTCAATTTTCAAATGGAGTATGTACCATCTAAAAAAATGAGTCATGCAGACGGGTTATCGAGGTTAATACCTAAGCAGACAGAATCAATGGAAGACAGGGTAATAGCAGCCATTTAAGCGGAAGTTGAAGTAAAAAATACGCTATGTGATAGGTTCATAAGAGTAGTGGTTGATGGCCAGAAATCACAGGCCCACACTATAAATGCTGGAGTCCATCAGGGGTCTATCCTGGGCCCAACTCTCTTCCTGATCTACATAAATGATCTCCCAAAACACATACTTAAATCATTCGTTGCCACCTATGCTGCTGAGACGACCATCTATGGCAACACAGCAAACATCGTAAATGACAAAGTTCTCTCTGATTCTCTCTCCTCTCATCTTGAGCGCATGGTACAGTGGGGGATGATGTGGCTGGCCACTTTTAATGCATCAAAAATCAAGCTTCTATCTTTACATCATCAACGCTTTGATCCCCATCTGGCATAAATTGAAATGGATGGCTCTCGTCTTGGGGAGGCTACATGTTTTGACAAGCTTCTGTTGATAGGAGGCTGATTAATTTGATTCAAAATGGAGGAAAGCGAAAAAAAGGTTTAATAGTTTCATAAATTCGTATTGTTCTGTTAATTGTTATTTGAGTAATAACTGTTGTTTTCTTGTAATATGTTATCAATATATAGTACTATAATCATGATGGCACACTTTTTCGAATTATATCATATTTAAAACTGGTATTTATTGCGGATAAATGAGTGTTTGCCAACTCTTTTCGCCCATATGCCTTCCTGAAATCATTTACCGATCCATACCCCCCCTCGCGAATATGATTATTTGGATTCCGTTTTTATGAATTTACTTCATACATTTTCATATCAAACAGTGAATAACATATTATATTGGAAAATATTGAAGCATAAATTTATCACTTTATACAATTTGCAAACACTTTTGACCCCGACTGTATGTATATATATATATATATATATATATATATATATATATATGTGTGTGTGTGTGTGTGTGTGTGTGTGTGTGATTCCATAGAAGAGTATAGAAAACTACAAGGTGTACTATTGAAGTATTTAACGTTTCGTTCATCGATATATATATATATATATATATATATATATATATATATATATATATATATATATATATATATATATATATATATATATATACTATCAATGGATGCCCGGGTGTTTGGAGTGTTATGCTGTGCAAAATAGAAGAAAAAAAATAAACGGTAATTTTTTATTAAGTTAGATCCATGTCCAAAGAAACAATATCTAAAATGTCAAGTGTTTAGACCCAAAATTTTCGCAGTCGTTTGGTAGAGTTCTCAAAGGTGAAATCGTTGAACTTTGACCCCCATAACAGCGAAATCTTTGGGCGAAACACGATCACATCGATTGTTCCATATCTCAGTACATCAAATTTCGAGTCTGTAGACTAAAAATTGAGTTATTGCATAGGGAAATGTACACAGACACACACACAGCCAGGCACGTTCACTTTTATAGATATACTAGCATGAGTGTCCGCAGTTGCCCGGGTATTTTGAGGTGTATGTTGAGCAAAATAAAAAACAAAAAAGCGGTCAATTTTTTTTTAATGTGCCTCCTATTATGACCTTTTACGATTTATTGTTTTGGACTGAAATCAAGTTATTAAGAAAGATACATGTTCATCGAACCTATATCTAAAATTTCAAGTGTTTATGACCAAAATTGGCGGAGGAGTTTGGTAGAGTATTTAAGATATATTAATACATAAAAACTCGTATGGATATACAAATATATTTACACTCAGAAATAAATATGTATTTACATATATATTTTACGTAAGTTTCTATTCCTATATATTTGTGTATATACACAAATAACCACACACACACGCACACACACGTATGTATATATATATATATGTATATATATATATATATATATATATATATATATATATTAGTACTTGAGTGTGTTAGTTATGCCAAGTAAAGGAAATCGATTTCATATGTAAGAACTAAGCAGAATGATATTGACCACGAACAATATTAATTACTTATCGCAATTTTTTCATTAAGATTTTAATTAGACTTCGTAATGTTTTTATTGTAAATATATCGCTCATTGTGTTCCGTTCATTAGCCCCAAACACACCAAATAATGTGTGATTTTTCTTTTTATAACATATCACTATTTTGTAATCAATGGCACGCACAAGAAATATCTGTGTTCAAATTTATTCTTTGATGTTTTTCTTTTGTCTACTGTGATGATTTTTTGGTTATTACTTTAAATTTAGTCATATTTCTTATTGGTTATCACTTTAAATTTAGTCATATTTCTTATTGTATGTATCAAGATATTACAAACTCGTTTTTTCCGCTTATTACTCATTGATATTAACAAATAGCGTATGCTAGAATATAAGTGATAACAAAAAATGTCATGGATCACGGGGACGAACCTAGGGTAATGAAAACAAATGTACGGGCGTCGGTTATGGCCTTTAAGTTAGGACCACATGATTCCACCGCATATTTTCAAATTCGGCTTGAAAGTCAACACCAAACTATACCAAAAATGCTGAAGAGTGTAGTGACACCCTCGTGAAATCAGACGGTCGTTGGCAGACTCTGAGTTGGGCAGGAAAACTCGTCGCTGACCAGCAAGTCCAAGACGATTCGGGCGTGGCTTCAGAAGGAGTGCTACGACATTGTACCTTTCTCCCCCCCCCCGATCTGGAGCAGCTGGACTACTTCGTTTGGTCCTAGGTACAAATGACTTTCACATTACCAAAACCAGCCCGATGGCAAAGTATTCGCTCAGCTCCCGCCGGCGCATGTAGAAAAGCATGCTTCCAATTCTGAACTCGTATTGAGGCGGTGATTTACTAGAGTCAGCTTTACTACACAGTCGTTACCTGAATTATTTTTGTTTTTAAATAAAAGTTTTTAAATAAAAATTTTTAAATAAAAGTTTTTAAATAAAAGTTTTTAAACAAAAGTTTTTAAATAAAAGTTTTTAAATAAAATTTTTTAAATAAAAGTATTTAAATAAAGCTGTAATGTTATTTTCTTTAGTGCGACACATTTGTGTTCCACCCTGTAGTAGTTAATTAAACCGTGATTCAATATAATCCAACAACACCGATAGATTTAGTATAATAGTAAGCGTTTTTACATTGTTTGATTCTCCATCAAGTCTTTCCAAAGACTTATTTAATAGTATTTGATGTTCAATTATAAACTAGCATTAGGATCAAGGGCAAGCGACGTAATCATGGAGGAAAGTGGCGTCCTCGAGTAGATTTCGGTATAGTTGCTAGAAAAAAGGGGAACCTTTGAATTGTCATCGACTATGGTCGATCCCTGGACTTTTCAAAATGAGAAGTAAAAAAGATTGAGTTCTATTTTTAATCGTATTCATTAATATAGAATCAGATACATAGAAAATCGTATGTCATTCTGCTTAAATAAGCAATCATTCCTTCCATATACAACGTTACGATCAGTAGTAGCCTTAAAAAGTAGTAAGCGACACGCAAACACACATCTTCCTTATTAGAACTGATATGTTATGGGCGATCTCTTTACTTCTGTTATTGGCGATCTCTTTACTTCTGCCACTCTTATTTCTTAACCCTCTTTCTGTTTATCTCTATTATTTATATCATTTATTTAGTCTCTTGTTTGCTCTGGAACTACTTCTTTTCTTTATGACTCTTTTCTTTGCCTTAAACAACTATCTCTTTTACCCTCTTCATAAATTTAACGTCGGCTGGTATTTTTCTCTTTCTTTTTCGGTGTATTCCCCCGCCCACGCTTTCCCCTCAATTCACAAACAACCTTTTTCTCTTTCTCTTCAAGTTAACCCAAATTTTGACTTTTTATTCCGACCGGAAATTATGAAACTCTCTAGTACAAGAGGCGGAAATAATGTTTGGATCAGGGCAGTAATGAGAGGGTGGGGGCGTAATTAAGTTGATAGTGGTGATTAGTGGAAGAAAAGACCGCGGAACGGGCCCAGAGAAAATTGAATGAAAAAAAAGAAATTACGGAGACAGACCGGAGCAGATGCTCGTAAATCAGAAAACGAATAAAAAGCGGAGAAAAAATAGAAGGGAGTAAAGGTTGCAATAAATGTGAATGGGGAGTGAATCCACCTTTTAAACGGGGAGAGGCTTAAAATTGAAATAGAAATTTAAGGGTCTGGAAATTGAATGTCTAAATAAGTGAGTTGTGAAAAGGAAAGAGAACAAAAGATTGAAGGAAATCATACATTTCTGGGATAATAAAAAGACAATACCATTAGAAGAAGAGAAATAATTTGAGTTGTCTCCAGAAGAAAGAATAAAAAACAGCGCGGACATGGAGAAGAACTAGGATGAAAAAAAAATAAGAGCAAGGATAAAAAAAAACACCGAACGAAAAAGAACGGGAAAAGAAGAACAATAAAAATAAGATAAAGAAATAGGAATAAAGATTTAAAAGAAAGACATACAACAATAATATGTAATAGTTATGAGGAATATACACAAATTAAAAAAGAAAGAAACATAAGGGAGGGAGATGATGAAAATGAAAAAAAAGGATAGAAAATTATAATAAGAAAGAACACGGAAAATATATTTACAAAAGCAGAGAGGAAGCATAAACAGAAACCTACCAAGAAAGAAGACGTAAATGAAAAAGATACAGAATGGAAACAGAAAATATTGAATGAGTAGATGTAAAAAGAGAGAGAAAAGAACATCTGATAATAAATGATTGTGAAAGATAGACAGCAACTCTCTCTCTCTCTCTCTCTCTCTCTCTCTCTACATATATATATGTATGTATGTATATATGTATATATATATATATATATATATATATAAGTGAAAGTGTCTGTCTGTGTGACTGTGTGTGTACATTTCCCTACGCTATAACTCTGTCAATTTTTAGTCTGCAGACTCGAAATTTGATATACAGGGTACTGAGATGTGAGGAAAATCGATGTGATCTGTTTGGGGCCAGACATTTGGCGATTAAGGGGTCAAAGTTCAACGATTTGACCTTTGAGAACTCTACCAAACTCATCTGACAATGTTAGGTCTACAAACTTGAAATTTTAGATATAGGTTTCTTGGACATGGATTTAACTTAATAACTTGATTTGAGCCCAAGTCAATAAATTTTAAGGGTCAATATAGGAGTCAAAGTTTAAAAAAAAATGACCGCTTTTTTTTTTACTCAACATACACCTCCAAATACCCGGGCAACGCCGTGCAACGCCGTGCAACGCCGTGCAACGCCGGACACCCATATATATATATATATATCTACGAACTACATAAGCATTGTATACCGCTACACATTTATGCGATGTTTCGGTCTCACATTTTAAATAACTAGCAATTTTATATATATATATATATATATATATATATATATATATATATATATATATATATATATATAAAAATCTGGGGATGCCTCCATTAAATCTATGCGTTAAAACACAGTACATGACAAACCGACGGACTAAATATAAAGGTTTATTGCCGTAAAAATTACAGAAAGTATATGAGACAAATAAAATAAAGAAGATAAAAAAGTAAAATTATATGGAGAGGGGGTCTGCGACAACAGTGACTTGAGTCTGCTACTAATATTAATTAAATACCTCCATAGAGAGATACATGGGGATAGAGATGTAGAATGAAATAAAGGGTGACAGAAGTACGAGCAGAAATATTGAAAGACGGACAGATTAGATAGGAGATACTCAGTAATCAAAAAAAATAAATAAATAAAAAAGAGAAAGAGTGAACTTCCGTCAAAAGAGGAATAAAGGATTCAGCAAGATGAGTAGAAATAAACTCCGGGTTGGTTGGGGCATGGAGAAAAAGAAAACGTACGGAAAAATTAAAATACAATTAGGAAAAACATATTAAAGGCAAAACCAAGACTAACTGATCGATAACTACAGAAACAAACAAGGCAAAAGACAAGAGCACACATTCCGTCCTACAATTTATTCATATACCCCACCCAATTCTTTAAGCGGGATAAATTTTTCAGAGACATTTAAAGCAGATTAGAACAATTGAAACAAACATAACTGTGATAATGAAATTAATCAATGGTAGTTTTGCTTCGTTATTCTGCATTCGTAGGTTCAGTTTTAAGATTGAAGTGAAATTTGAAAGATATGACTTTTATGCAACTTCCCTTTTCAGTTTGCCTTATGTGGTAAAGATTGCGTCCATTTCCGAACTAGCAAAGTCAAAAAGAGCATGCGACATTTGCCATTTGACCACTGCGTTTAGCTATTGTCCAATGGAAGCCGACTATAGATTTGGTAATGGAACATGTAAATTCGAATTGATTATCTGATAATCCTTTCTCCTCTGCATTTAAACTTTCGTTCTTATAATGTTTTTATACATGGACATCATTTTGTCAATATATATATATATATATATATATATATATATATATTCTCTTACTAAAGACACACACACATATATATGCGTATATCTATACATATAAATATATATATATATAAATTATGTTAGGATATATATCTATACGTGTGTGTATGAGTGTGTATGTATGTGTATGAGTGTGTGTGTGTGTGTCTTTAGTAATAGAATTATGGTAAGTAACTACATAAATACGTTAATGTTTTATTCTAGGGCGAGAGATTCAGAATAATTGTCCAAATATCAGGAGAAAAGCATAAACTTTTCTATATAGCTTACTTGCCTAACTATAATACGCCTAACTATATACGGCATAATCACGTTTACACACCGGTTCCCATTAGATCACCGAAGTTAAGCAACGTTGAGCCTGGTTATTACTAAAATGGGTGACCAATTTGTGAAGTCCAGGTGCTGCATGTAGGAGGACTTCGACACCTCCCTGCAAAAAGTTGACAAACCTAACGTTGTCATCTCCCCCTAACGAGGAGATACATGCGACTGAGGGCCGCTTGTGAATTTCATACTCCCATGAAACTTCCCCTTTCGGAGGACGCAGGTTAAAACCTGGATAGGGTTGGTGCTGACTGCACACACACACACACAAACACACACACACACTTGCCTAACTATGTTTGCATACTACTTCTACCAATTGTGTTTGTTGAGCATTGTTGTATTGAATAGTGAAAATTGTATAGTAATATATTATATTATTTTATATACATGAATAATAGTAATATATATATATATATATATATATATATATATATATATATATATATACATATACATATACGTGTATCATTATTCATCGGACTACTCTTCACATTTTGAGTGTAACTTTCACAACGTTTCGTGCGATGTAACCTTCGACCTTTTCCAGGTGTGTCTTGTCGAATTCGTGAATTTGGACGGAATTTCGATCCAAACCTTTTATTTACTTCACGGGGGTTTCCTGCTTTTGTTCCGTCAGCCATGACTGAATAGATGTCCTAAGTAATTCGCAAATGTATTTTTATTCTATCGCCCACACTTTTACAATATATTTTTCCCACTACTCTAACCACTCCGATACATTCCCGATACACCTGAAGAAGGTTGGAGGTTACATCAACCGAAATGTTGTGAAAGATTAGATCAATAGTCCGATGAATAATAATACAAATAACCAATCCTCATCTAAAAAATTCAGAAATAATACACACACAGACACACACAGACACACACACACACACACACACACATATATATATATATATGTATATATATATATATATATATATATATATATATATATATATATATATATATATTAGAGGTTCAGCCCGGATTAGCTTGGATCCTATAGTGTTAATCACTCCATGTGGATATGTATATATTAAAAAGTGTGCCTATGTATGGTAATACCTTTCTATATAATAGACTTCTTTTATACCAATAGAGAAAAGATGGTACATACCGCAGAAATATTTTTTGAATTTGACCCCGATTTTGACACGTAAGCATTAATTGTTTTGGGCTCAAATCAAATTAAAATGGTTGATACATGTCCATGTTACCTACATCAAGGATTTCAAGTATTTAGACCCAAAATTGGCGGAGGAGTTTGGTAGAGTCTTCAAAAATCAACTCTTTAAACTTTGACTTCTTGGAAGCTATATTTTCGCCAAAAAACTGGATAAAATGCTTGATGCTGTCTGGATAGCCTTTATTCAAAATTTCAAATTTTATACCCAAAATTGGATGTATAGTTTACTAGAGACTGCAAAAGTAAAATCTCTTTAACGTTGACACCTTCGCAGCTAAATTGTCGGCAAAAAAAAACACTAAGAACTTGCCCTATATCTGAGTACAGTTTATGTAAAATTTCAAATGTTTAAACTACAAATTGGCTGACTTAAAGATACAATTTTATTTTACTTTCACCCCAATTATGACCCTTTAGCATTTATTGTTTTAGGCTCAACTCAAATGAAAATGTTTGAACAATATCCAAGTAACCTACATTTCGATTGTTTAGACCCAAAATTGGCGGACGAGTTTGGTACAACCTGCAACGGTCAAATCGTTAAACTTTTACACCTTGAGAGTCAAATTTCTGGTCGAAAACCGATTGAAAAGATTTTCCCAAATCTCAATACCACTTATGTCAAATCTTGAGTCTATAGACTATAATTTGACAGTTATTTGGTAAGGAAATGTAGACACAGAGAAACACACACACACACTCACACACACACACACACACACACACACACATATATATATATATATAATTAAAATAATATTATGAGTTTTAAAAATAACTGTGGCATAAAGTCTAAAAGTAGTAATGGCAGTTTAGTACTCCTTAACTTCATATAACGCTGATAATGACGTCCGGAAATTTAAAATACTGTTTCTGTCTGGATATGCACTAGTTTGGCGTTTGGGCATTCAATTGACTTTAAATGCGCGTTTCTGGCTTGTTTTCGAAATTCTCCCCTTTTTTCCAGATTTTGTCGCGTTTGTCCTTGTCAATTGAATGGGACGAATATATATATATATATATATATATATATATATATATATATATATATATATATAGCATGTATATTGAGAATATGCGTATAGAATATACATTATTATTTGTTTTATTTTGATACACAATTTAATCAAAGTTAAACTTATAAGAATAAGAGAAATTGGAAAAATAACAGTAATTTTGATATGTTTAACTATGTTTATTTAAATGAGAGAAACCCAAACACAAATCTAGTACACATACGTCTATCTATTTATCTCTCTCTATCTCTCTCTCTCTATCTACCTATCTATTTATCTATTATTACACTGAGGAAAATTTGTTTTTATGTTCGTGAGAAAGTTCGTTTCCTTTGGATTCAAAAACATATCGGCCGACTTTTTTCTGTGTATTTTATGTTGCTAGCAGTATTCTTACATTTTTGTATCGATAATCTATAATAAAAAAAAACGATGAAAGAAGGAACAGGCGATTTTTAGCAAAGTAAACACCATACACAGCCTAACATCACAGGTGCTTTTGAGAAGTTTTATAACCACATACGCATAAAGTGCTGACATATGAAATCATCATTAGTTTCTATTATATGAGAAAGGTGCGTTTGAACGAAACGTTCCTATTTAAAGTACAATTGCATATAATACTCGACTTTTTCATTTTTAACATAAATTCATGCCAATATCACCACACAAGCAGTAAAGCCAGACATATTAAATAAACATTTCTTTGATATGACGGGGGCGCGTTCGAAATGAATCTTTCTGTTTAGAGCACAATTGAAACGCGATACTTGTATTTTGCATTTTAAACTTTAATTCAAGATATTATTTAGAATAGTGGGTTTTCGCCAGTGCAAAATAGACTGCAATATATTGTGGAATATGTCACTGTGGAGAGGTATGTGGGGTGTCCTCCCAGTGCATCTCGATCGGTATCCAACTAGAGCAGGAAATTGATCGATTTGATTTAAAAATGGACGATTTGATCTATTTCGATTTCGACGAAAATAAATATATAGGATTGTGAAACGTTCGTTAATCATCATTTACTCAGGGGTAACGCTGAGTCTCCATGCTAATGTATTAGAAAAAAGGTATTTTATTTTTACTTTAGGTTCACCTCCACAATTTTCTTTAAAATGACGACTTTTATAAATTTTAGACTTTGATGTATACGAAAATCGCCTTGAATTATGGAAAAATTATCGACATATAAAAAAAATGTATTTTACACTTTATGCTTTGGTGACAATTTTTATACCTGCGTGAGTATTTTCAAGTTTAATTAAAGTTTTATATGTTTTTATTAAATTGTACGTTTAAAGTATCCATCCCTATTTTAAGAATGACTTTCTAAATAATATCGTTATTATTTCAGCACGGATCAATAAGTTCACTAGTACTAAAAGTTTTCTTTAAAAATTGAAAAAAAAACACACATTTTAAGGGGGTGGACACTCTCGGAAAAGTCCACCGGATTTTTTCTCGCTAGGCGGCAGGTGGCTCTCAGAAAAATGCATTTTGTTTCCGCTAGATGGCAGTGTCGGTCGAAGAGAAGTAGATTTGTTTATGCTGCGCGCATGCGTAAGATATCCGCCGAAGAATACAGTACAAAAGACAGTTTTCTGTATATCTCGATAACTACTTATATCTGCAATATTTCAATGCGATTTTCGTATTCAACATAGTCGGAAACTTAAAAAAGTCGTCATTTTAAAAGATATTATAGAGGTGGACCTAAAGTAAAAATTTACCGCAAAAGTATAAGATATTGAATAGTAATGTTCAGTGGGCATAAAATGATGGAAGATCATACCTGAATAAGATCAAAATATCGTCGGACGTTGATAAATAAGTTTAAAAACAATTTACTAACGCTTTAGATTATTAAATTTTGCATCTCTATGCTTGAAATTAGTATATGCCTTTTTTAACCTTAGAGATATCCTCATAATACCTTTTCCATCTTTATAAACATTCTAATGAATCTCATTAAATATTAGATGATTTAACCGTGAACTATGCAGAATTGTTTTTTACTCTGAATGATGAATTCAAGACAGATGACTGACTACAATTATTATAAAATACATTGGTCCTTTGATAAACTAGGTTTTATGTAAGGTGTTTAAAACGGATTCCTGTATATTTTTACACTCGAAAGTTCTTTCATGGAGGATTTTTGGTCTTCTGATGAGCTTCATAAATGAAATATTGCGGCAACTACATGTTCATTCTTGGTTGTATTTTTTTATGTGCAGGATCATCTTCAAGTTACAGTGTATTATTTATTCGCTTAAAATATGAATAAAACCCTGCTTATTAGAATATCAAATGCAATTGTTTACTTAAATTTTGAAATAAAAAAACGAAATAATCAGCCTTTTTAATAGGTAAGTTTTTCCGAGATTTAGAAACAACGTGCATTAAATTCATGCCACTTTTGTTGTACTTATCAAAATACCACTTTCCAATAAACAAATGCAAACACATGTAGATATGTTGCTATTGCATCACAAATATATATATATATATATATATATATATATATATATGCGTGTGTGTATGTGTGTGTGTATTTATCTATAACATTGGACAATTAGAAAAAATATTATTATACGTATCACATAATGCTATTAGAATTTTTACACTTCAGAAGAATTATGTGATATGGGAGATATTGTATAATGCTATATAGAAATATAGATTAATAAAAAGCTTGAATACCTCACACACACACGCACGCATATATATAGAAAGGTAGACAGATAGATAGATACAGGGGTGTGGATTAAGAGATAGATAAATAATTGCAGAAGGAAACACTCATTTTCGGGCATGCCTCCAGCATACTACATCTGACAATGAACATTATTTCGCTCGGACACAATAGAACCTTTAGGGTATTCTACTTAAATCATCCAGTGGCGATCTGTAGCCTCAGCAAGCAATCTCTTCTTAAGATGAAGAAAAAAAAACAAGAAGAAGAAGAAGAAATAATTTTCTTTGGCCCTAGCTTCGACCACTCCAAACTACTATTGCTGCCCCGGTCTTCCGTAGAGAGGCTATTTTTGAGTGGGCAAACAATTGCAGGACTGAAATCACAGGTCTGGGAACAATCTAATCGACAAATCTCCGAGGAATCGAGGCCTGAGGAAGGGGCAATCGAATTAGCGTCCAATTTAAAGGAAGATTGTTGCGATTGGCGGAACTAAAGTTGTCTGGAACATGTATTGGAAATAAAAGAGAAGGAAAGGGAAGAAAACATGGATACAATTATGTAAAATGTTGGAGAAAAGAGGGGAAAATAAAAGATAAAGTGAATAAGGAAAAATAGATAGGAAAAGAGAAAACGTGATATCGGAAATCCTGAAATCGAGACATAAGTTAAAAAATACGGAGAAAGTGAAAAAGAAGAAAAAAACTAAATAGGGGGAGCAGGGGAGAAGAAGAGAGAACAGGATGATTATTATGCAGCTAGTTTGAAAAAACCTAGACTAGTTGGTATGTAGTAAGAAGGAGATATCCACAAATGTAAAGAAAGAGGAGGTGTACATAAAAACAATAAGGTAATAGATGAAAACAGAACAGGAACAAAAAATTAAATGATATATCTATCTATCTATACTCCTATAAATTCGTGTTTCTTTTGTGTGTAGTGATATTCATATTAAAAACGCTCTATTCTATTTATATTACTAGAAAATACAAATTGCTTATATATGGGTCATGGAATTGAATTCATCTGCAAAAGATCTAGCTAATGTGCATATGCATTTAAACATTCATTTTAATTAATTCCCTATTAGTTTTTTCGGTTTTCCGATGGGATGATCATCTTTAGTCAACTATTACGTATAATTATATTCATGCAGATATTCTACATGATTTATACTTGCATAATATTTGCGTAAAAAGTTTACAGGACATACAATATTGTTTCCGTATATATTTATGTATACGTATATATTTTTGTTTAATCTATACATCTATGCATCTATCCATCTATCTATCTATCTATCTATCTAATAGAGAGTATTGAATTGGTGTAAAACAATAATAATACTTAAAAGTTCTCATATAATAGAAGGATATATCTTTCTATTATATGATAACTTTTAAGTAATATTATTGTTTTAATTCATACAAACTACATTAAAATATACGTTTAAATATGAAAACAAGTTAATAAAAGAACATGTTATTAATTAAATTTGATTCATAAAACACATTTCAAGTATCTTTAAAATAGTCTTACAAAATACATTTACATTTTATATGTTGGCAACTTTTCACCATCTTTCACATTTGTCTCCTTGATAGAAGAGAAACGACCATATGCTTTCAATAATATTAATATCAAAGAATTTTTATTAGTCTGTGATCTTATCTTCTATCTCATTTCCAAGCAAGTTTTTATGTTTACAAAATTTGTTTTACAATCTGTAAACAGACCTGTACAAAGAAGTGAGATCCAGTTTCAGAACGGAAACGATAAGTCGGTTTAATTGCCTGTTGCCGAGAGCATTCCTAAGTTTCCGTAAGTAATATAGACAAAAAAACCCATCAAGATAAAAAAAAATATACAGCCGGCGAAGTCTTTGTTTTCTGGTATAGAGGTGTGAAAATTCACGAATTCATTTATACTTAATTTCGGTGTTTGAATACGTATCATTTTTTTTGTTGTTCAGATATTTCGTCGATCGCCCCCCCACCCTTCGGAGAGATCTTTCCGGGCTAGTTAGCGAATAGAAAACTATTTTATAAATGGTAATCTGATTTCTGCATGCAATAAATAAGTTCAAAAGATTGAAAACAGTTTTATATTTTATTTTAAATTCAAATATTAATGATGATTGACGATATTTTAATGCACATAACTGTTTTATTCGAATGTTACCCTTTGTTAGAAACCTTTAATACCCAGTGCATTTTTGTAAGGGCTACCGAACAAATTTATGCGGAGTTTCAATTTTTGTTTTTCTATGCAAGTAAAATAAATTTACATCGTATATTGATGTTATTAGATGTAGCTTTTAGTTTTACAGCTAGGTTAAACAATGATTTATCATTAGTATTCGTGAATTTTCATGCCTCTGTAAACCTTAGGTGAGGATTTTTTTTAACTTGATGGTTTCAATTGACAATTTTACGCTCCAAGGCAAATCACAACAAGCTTTTTTTTTAAATCAGATATGAGATATTTTTACGTTTAGGCCCAAGATGTGATGACACTAATTATTTTTTCTTTTTCACATATAATCTTTTGACATCACTTTTTGGGCCAAATGCTCCAGGCATTTTTATTGTCTTACTGCCTATATTCCCAGCTCGACATTTTCATTGAATAATACCTGCCCCATACCAAAATATGGCTACTGCCTACTTGATTACTATGTATGTTTTATTTCCCATTCAATCCTGACATTCTTGACTTAAGAACAAATTGTAGTCATCTCTTGTATATTTTATAGTATTTCTCTCATTTCAGCTTCTTTTATTTTATATAATTCTACAATTCTTTAATAAGTCTATCTCCTGTCTTGTCGATCATGTTCCCATTGAAATCCTCCATTCCTTCATTTTCAATATCACTCCCCCTTTTTAATTTCAAGGCATCCTACTTATTAAAATGTCAACGTAGATAGATCGATTGCGATGATGTTAGTCGCTTTGAGGATCGAATGAAAGAATTATTTTTAAATTAATGTTGAATGTACTTTCGATTGATAATAATGGAAACCGTCAAAACCGGGGAATTAACCCAGTGACCCCGGCTAAAAACCTATAACATGCTATCCTCTAGTACCATCGAGAAAAACTCCTTCTACAATTTCTTATGTTAAGTCTGCAAGGTGTGGCGATAAAGATATGCAGTCTTACTAAAATGAATTAATTATTTATTTATTTATTTATTTTAGAATTATTATTACATTTTAACGTCCTTCTTTTAAGTTATATACCGTAGACATATCTATAAGCATGGGGAAAATGCATGTTGGTTTTTAGTCTGCAAGGTGTTACAACAAAGGTATGCAGTCTTGCTAAATAAATTATTTATTGATATATTTTAGCATTACTATTGTATTTTAACGTATTTATCTAAAACTGTATAAACCAGACATATCTATAAGGATGGGAAAACTAAATGCTTATTTTTAGTCCCCTCCCTCACTATTGACATGGTTAAAACTCGTGGAAACTGAATATGTGCTTATTTTAATAATCGCTGACCGAAGCAGGACAAGTTCAAATGTTCGCAGCTTAATCTTAAAAAGGAGAGCTGTTAAAGACTAGCAAGAATACATGTTGTAAATGTATTTTCCAACACGAAAAGTAATCATCTATACTTATACTAAGTACGTTTACTTAGAAATCGTTTTCTTCAAGCATGGATCATTTCCGTTTGTTGTCTTTCATGTAGGTTTTTTAGTGCATCTTTCCCCTTCTTCTGATGGGAGAGGCAAACAGTATCTCTGTGACAGAACTACAGGTAAAAAAATTCTGTTCTTTCTGTTGCCACAAACACCACAGTATGAAAAATGCAACTTATAAATAATAAGCTATGTAGGACACAGAAGAAAGATCTTGGTGTCATGATCGCCAGTTGCCCCCTCGCTGGCCCGCATGGGAGACCCGGTCGTTATCCTGCGAATGTTTGCTCCCCTTCAGATTTCAGCTACAGGAATATCATGGCTACTTATCCGGTAAGTATCCCTTTAATTTCAGGTGCAAAATAATAATGAAATACAATGAAGCCAAACTAAGCATAAAAACTGAAAACCCATAGGAAGAGATCGACAACGATAGAGAATCGACTGAAATTGGAATGTTATTATAGAAGCCACCCTAAAGACCACGGTTATCGGAAACGGATAAAAGCACTGTTGGACTTATACAATAGATACCATACAACTGGGCAGACTAAGCACGACTTATTCGCACAAGTGGTTGGATATTTAATTAAGAACTACTCGATATATGACAGAGGATAAATGATGGAAATGACGCAAATACGATCCTCACTGATATCTTGCACATGGAAAGTCCAGGCATAAATAATCAGCAAAATATAAACACAGTGAACAGTGGGATCGAGATCTGTGAAACAACGGTACTAATCGAGAATGAAACAGAAGTAGAAATCACCAGGCAACTTATTAGGGAAGACGAAACAAAACTCTCTTCTCCATATATAGAAACTCCAGATATAGAAGACGTGTAAAAAGCAGACACAACGAACATGGGAATCGAGATCGACGAAATTACAGAACCTAATGAAAATAAAGTAGCTGATGTACAAAACACCAGTCAAGTAATGAATGAAGAAACAATAAAGATCTCGTCCTTAAGGAACGAAGAGTGGAGGAAATTAAGGGAAGACACTGAAATTCTCCTCATATGCATGCCAACAGATACAATTACAGATTTAAACAATTTTTTTTATGCAGGTGCTATGACAGTAGGTATGAAGTTCAAAGTAGAAAAAAAGGCGGGGAAAGAAAATGAACGGACAAAACCTTGATTGGAATTGAGGCGGGAAATTCAGATCAACAAATTAAGAAAGAAGGTAAAACAATAACCAAAACGAAAACGATTAGAAATGAATGAAACAGTAGAAGTGTGAAAAGTATAAATAGGCTTAGCAAAAACAGAAAGAATTAAAGAAACATAAAGACGCAAAATATGGGAAGTTTAGACGATACCGATACAAAACTGAACAGTGCGAAGAAAACAGGGTCTTTAAAGGTAATTCAGGCCAGTTTTAGCAAAACGAGGAAGAACAAGATTAGAACACCCAGAACTGACAGAAACACAACTCTACTGCGGCAAATAAATGAGGAGAGCGACAGAATCACAATAGAAATGTCAGATGGCTGAAACACACGGAAGAGGAGATGAAGCAAATGGAAGAAGAGACAAAGAATGAAATTAGCAAGGAAAACGTTACTAGCTTAAGTTCAGAATAAAATCACGATTTTCTTTTAACGGCTAATTTCAAAAAAAAATGTTTTGAACGCTACTAACTGAATTTCTTTCAATGCAGTTTGCAATTTGGAGACGGAATTGTTTTTGTTGAGATAAGTGATTTCAATCATGCTTTTTATTTTAGATTTAAAATATTAACAACTCCATTTTATTTCAGTATTTAATTTGTGTATTTCTATTTTATTAAATGCTAGCTTTTTTCTAGTCCAATACCGGCTTCCATCTTACCTCGAAATTACTTATAACGGCACCAACTTACTTTCGGAAGAACCCCCCCCCCCATCAGCCTTTTCTTTTATATCGTAAGCTTCTTAAAACGTTACTAGCTTAAGTTCAGAATAAAATCACGATTTTCTTTTAACGGCTAATTTCAAAAACAAATGTTTTGAACGCTACTAACTGAATTTCTTTCAATGCAGTTTGCAATTTGGAGACGGAATTGTTTTTGTTGAGATAAGTGATTTCAATCATGCTTTTTATTTTAGATTTAAAATATTAACAACTCCATTTTATTTCAGTATTTAATTTGTGTATTTCTATTTTATTAAATGCTAGCTTTTTTCTAGTCCAATACCGGCTTCCATCTTACCTCGAAATTACTTATAACGGCACCAACTTACTTTCGGAAGAACCCCCCCCCATCAGCCTTTTCTTTTATATCGTAAGCTTCTTAAAACGTTACTAGCTTAAGTTCAGAATAAAATCACGATTTTCTTTTAACGGCTAATTTCAAAAACAAATGTTTTGAACGCTACTAACTGAATTTCTTTCAATGCAGTTTGCAATTTGGAGACGGAATTGTTTTTGTTGAGATAAGTGATTTCAATCATGCTTTTTATTTTAGATTTAAAATATTAACAACTCCATTTTATTTTAGTATTTAATTTGTGTATTTCTGTTTTATTAAATGCTAGCTTTTTTCTAGTCCAATACCGGCTTCCATCTTACCTCGAAATTACTTATAACGGCACCAACTTACTTTCGGAAGAACCCCCCCCCCCCCCATCAGCCTTTTCTTTTATATCGTAAGCTTCTTAAAACGTTACTAGCTTAAGTTCAGAATAAAATCACGATTTTTTTTTTAACGGCTAATTTCAAAAAAAAATGTTTTGAACGCTACTAACTGAATTTCTTTCAATGCAGTTTGCAATTTGGAGACGGAATTGTTTTTGTTGAGATAAGTGATTTCGATCATGCTTTTTATTTTAGATTTAAAATATTAACAACTCCATTTTATTTCAGTATTTAATTTGTGTATTTCTGTTTTATTAAATGCGAGCTTTTTTTTTTTTTTTTTTTTCCTCGTACATATGTTTATTTATCTTCTGAGTTGATAGCAAAAATTACGAATTATACTCCTTTTTAGTTCATGTGAGGGGAATCTATCACCATACTTTCCCTTAAACACGTCTGTTGGACTTTTATTAAGTACAATACTTTATAGTTTTTTTTTTTTTTTTTTTTAATGGAGAGTAGAAAACGCATTGTGGATGCGTTATCGGCAGCTCCTGTTACTCTCGCTTCTTCTTATTTGTCCCTCAGTCCTCATTTTTTAAATGAGTGATTTTTCGGACAAAGGGAGAAGAAAAAGCTGTTTTCTAGGTTGACAGTATTTTTGCGAACAGTTGGCTGAGATGGCGGAAATTTTCTGTTTCTATGTCTATCCTTGTAGCCATGTCACTAGTAAGGGTGCTGGAGGTAAACGTTTTGTCTGGGCTGACGTTATCCGCCTGATAGTCAGGGACCCGAACCTTGGATTAACCACTAAGGAGTCTGTCCTATCAGCAGGTGCAAAGTACTGGGGCTGCTGTATTGCCATTTGGTGAATGGATTCTGGACCATGCAGTAGCTTCTGGTGGGCCTCTCGATGCCATACTAGTGGGTAATTGTTACGGCTTTACCTTATCATTAGCTACAAATAAAAGAAAAATTTTCTTCGTTTCTTTTTCTCTCTTAATTTCCCCTCTCTGTCCTGCTCTAAGTAAATCTGTCGACCTAGTCCACAAATTCCAAAATTTCATCATGACAAGTTTCAAGAAAAAATACACGATTAAACCTGGTTCTCCAACTTCCAACGTAGACCCCTACTACCATGTCTCCTTCTCCAACATCAGGGGTCTTCGTTCTAACCTTCCAGAGGTTGAAACCCAATTACAGGAGACTAAACCAGACCTTTTATTTTTAAGTGAAACTGGCATTGGACAGACTATTTCCCTAGAAGAGTTTGCAATTACAGGATACTCTAACTTAACTTCTAAATCTGACCCCCAAGATCGCCATGGGCATGTAATATGTGCCTATATTAAAGATAGCTTTCCATGTGGGAGGGACATCTCCAGGGAAGACCCTAACTTACCCTATATGTGCTTCCGGATTGCTTTAGCTCACACTACTGCATTTATATTTACTCTCTATCGCCCCCACAACAGCGGAGTTACTATCTTTCAAAGCATATCTGAGAAAATTGACCAAGTCCTTTCTACTTATCCTTCAGCTAACATTCACGTATGTGGAGACTTCAATGTTCACAACGTCGAATGGTTGACCCACTCAAACAAGACCGATGATGAGGGGAGGTTCTGTCATGATTTCTCCATTGCCTATGACCTCACTCAGATTGTTCAGGAACCTACCCGTGTGCCCGATAATGACGGCCAGTATGCGAGCCTACTAGACCTTTTTCTCACAACTTGCCCTGAACTATGTTCAGTTTCTGTTCTGTCGCCTCTTGGATCTTCCGACCACTCTGTTGTATCAATTAAGATAAAAATGAAATGTAATAAGTCCCCAGACGTACCTCTTCATCGTACAGTATATCGATACACTAAGGCTGACTGGGATAGCTTCCGTACATTTATATCTGATCTACCTCTGCATTCCATGTTTAAAAAGGATGTGTCCTCTATAGTATTAGACCTAACTGAATGGTTAATTGTAGGTATTGACCATTTCATACCCTCTAAAAAGTTTCAGCAAAAACCTAACAGCCAGCCATGGTTCTCTCCAGAATGTGCTGCTGCCATTGCGCACAGAAATCACTTTTTCCACTGCTTCAAACGTAATAGATGTATGGAAACTAAAGCCGTTTTCAGGACTGCCAGCAACCATTGTAAGAAAGTAATAAGTTACGCAAGAGTGTTGTATGCTAAATCTGTTAAGTCCAAAGTAGCTGAGCAGCGGCTTGGTTCCCACCAGTTTTGGCAAATAGCAAACAGAATCCTGAACAGAAGCGTGTGCTCCATCCCAACTATTATCAATGGACCTGAGGTAATCTCGTCAGCATCAGACAAAGCCAATCTCTTTGTCAAGAACTTTGCAGCTAATTCTACCCTTTGCGACCAAGACCGCCAACCCCCAATATTTCCTCCTGTATCAGAAAACACGCTATGTGATATACGTATATCTGTACGTGATGTTGCGAAGCTAATCAAAAACCTTGATTCGAGTAAAGCAACTGGCCCTGATGGTATTCCAATTATAGTACTCAAAAAACTTCAACCTGAACTAGCGCCCATACTTACAAAACTGTTTAAACGTTGTCTTAAGGAGAATAGTTTCCCATCTCCCTGGAAAATCTCATCAGTATGCCCTGTATTTAAGAATTCAGGTGATCGCTCATCCCCCTCTCAGTAGAGGCCAATAAGTCTCCTGTGCGTCATGAGTAAGTTGCTAGAATCTGTGTTAAATACAGAAGTAATCAAACATTTCAACAAAAATAACCTTCTTAGTGACACTCAATATGGTTTCCGTTCTGCTAGATCTACAGCAGATGTCCTTACAGTTATATCGCATAGGATTAGCAAATCTCTCGACGGTGGCAATCTTTCTAGGGCAATTGCTCTTGATATATCTAAAGCCTTTGATAGGGTATGGCATAAAGGTTTACTTCATAAGATCGCTAGCTATGGTATAGCTGGAAAAGTCTTCTCAATTATTAAATCATTTCTTTCTGATAGGTTCATAAGAGTAGTAGTTGAGGGGCAAAAATCAGAAGCTCACAGTATTAATGCCGGTGTCCCTCAGGGATCCATCCTGGGCCCAACTCTTTTCCTGATCTACATTAATGATCTTCCAAATCATATCCTTACATCATTTGTAGACATTTATGCTGACGACACTACCATTTATGGTACCACATCTAAGACAGTAAACGACCAAGTTCTCTCCAATTCTCTCTCCTCTGATCTTGAGCACGTAGTACAATGGGGAAAGAAGTGGCTGGTTACTTTTAATGCATCTAAAACCAAGCTTCTCTTTTTACATCATCAACATTCTAATCCACATTTGTCATCAATTGAAATGAATGGCTCTCGTCTTCAGGAGGCCTCAAGTTTTGACAAGCTTCTGGGCTTGACCATTACTCCTGATCTTAAATGGAACACGTATATCAAATCTGTTGCCAAGGCCGCTGGAAAAATGGTGGGATCTTTCTATCGATCCAGTAGATATCTCACTGCTGATGCTATTCTCTACCTATATAAGAGCCAGGTACGTCCAAGGATGGAATACTGTTGCCACATCTGGGCAGGAGCTGCTAGAAAGGACTTGTCCTGCCTTGATAGAGTTCAAAATAGACTTCGTAGCCTCGTAGGAGATGTCCTTTTCTCCTCCTTGCAACCTCTATCTCACAGAAGAGATGTTGCGAGTTTGTCTCTGATGTATCGTTATTTTCATGGAAAGTGTTCAACTGAGCTTCAATCTATGGTCCCCCCTCGCCAAACTTTCACAAGAAACACTCGTCTAGCTGTAAACACTATAAATAATTTCCTCCACTCTTTATCTGTGCCTAAACCTAAACGTAGATTCCATGAACAAAGCTTCTTTCTTAGAACTGCACGCCTGTGGAATTGTCTTCCGTTTTCCTGCTTTCCGGCTGACTACAATATGGTTGTGTTCAAGTCTAAAGTAAATAAGTTCTTGATGAGCCGTTCCATATAAGTTATTAAATTTACCAAATTTTCATTACTAATGATTACTATATTGACCAATTTCTACTGTACACTCTTTAACCCTTATCCTTGAGTGGCCTCTGGGCCTTGATAATGTGGTGATGCCTTTGTAAAAAAAAAAAAAAAAAAAAAACCCTAAATATCACTCTGCGAAAAATAGCAAATCTGAGAGCACCAGGTATACATGTCTATTGGTTTAAAATATTCACAACACTACATGAAATACTGGGTCAGCACCTGAGAAGATGTATCTAAAAAACACAAGTACGAGAATGGTAAAACTAATTCGGCTCAAAAAGACACAGAGAAAAGAACCGTCTCCAGAAAATTACACGACTATTACATATTTATCTACAATGTGGAAAATACTAATAGCACAGCTGAGAGCACAAATTTATCAGTCGTTTCATAATCGCGGACTAATTTCTGAAAAACAGAAAAGAGGCCAAAAGGAAAAAAGTGGAATACAGAACTGTTCTAAATTTACCAAAGGATTCTGAAGGATGTAAAATGTAGAAAACAGCACTTGGCCATAGGGTAGATCAATTAAAAGAAAGCGTACGAAAAATCCCATAAGCATTGATAATTAAATGTCTAAGAATGTACGAAATAGCGGGATTATAAATTTAATAAAAAAATACAAGGAAAACATGAAAACTTGAACTGACAGCTGATGGACAATACATAACATAAAATTCAAATACAATGAGGTATCCTCCAATGTGATTCCCTTTCACCACTACTATTCATCATAACAATATTGTCTGCTAACAACATACTAAGAAAATGCCAAGTTGAATACAAGTTCACTAATACAGACAAAAGAATGAACAACCTAATATACATGGATGACCTGAAGTAATTTTCAATAACCAAGAAAAAATTAGAGATACTAATAAATACAAGCAGAATCTTCAGTCAGGATATCCGAATAGAATTCGGTATGGACAAGTGTGCGCTCCTATCATTAAAAGGGAATACTGGAACCTACGGAAGGTATGCTACTTCCAACCAAACGGAACTGAGTGAACATAATAACTACAAATATGTGAGTGTTCTGGAAGCAGACGCCGTCTAAAACACAGAAGAGCAATAAACAATTGGAAAAGAATACCTCAGAAAAACAAGAAAACTCCTCGAAACGAAACTCTATAAAAGAAATCTAAGTAAAGGTATAAACATATGGGCAGTGTCTCTAGTAAGATACTCTATAGAAGAACCGAAATATCTTGACCAGAAGACAAGGAAACTTATAACAAAACGCAATGCACTGAACGACATTATGTGGAAAGAAAAGACGGTGGAAGAGGGTTACTTAGCATAGAGGACTGTGTATATGACAAAAGAAAAGCATTAGAAAAATACTTAATGCAGAACACTGAAATAATAATTACTTGAGCAAAAGACAAAAAACAGAAAACAAAACGGAAACATAAGAAAGAAGAAATAAGACAAGAAAAAATGGGGAGAGAAACAATAACATGGCGATTCATAAAAAAAATGTCAAAAAGTGAGACTAACGAAAACAGTGTACATGGCTACAAACAGAGAACCTTAACAGAGAAACTGAATTCCTAATAAGAGCCGCACAAGATAACGCGATTAAGACAAGGCGCATAAAAGCAAAGATCAACAAAACACAAGAACACAGAAAATGCAGACTCTGCAGACAAAGAGACGAAACAAGAAACTACATAATTAGCAAATGCAGCACACTATACCTAAAATATATAAGAATAGACACAATCAAGTGCGGAAAACAGTGCACTGCCAATTATGCAGACAACTGAATCTTGAACACCCTGACAAACGATATAAGCACGACCCGGCAGCAGTACTTTAAAATAGACAGTAAGACACCCCTATGGGGCATTGATATACAAATGAATAAATCAACCCAAGCAAGACGACCGGATATCATGCTAGTTAACAAGGCGGAAAAGCTCTGTCAGATTGTAGTTTTTGTTGTCTCAGCAGACCAAAGAGTAAAGATCAAAAGAGACGGAAAAGCGGAACAAACACATTGAACTGACCAGAGAGCTCAATGGAATATGGAAGATGGAAAAATTAAGGATAGTACCAATAATAGTTGGAGCGTAAGGAAAATTACCGAAAAATTTTGAAAAGAGAATGGGAGATATCGGAATCAAGTGGATAACTGTTAATGCATAACACTTACTGCTTAAATACTAAGGAAAGCCTTTGAATGCGCAGATAAATACACATAAAATACAGACACATACTGGACATGCGGAAAATGCGACGGATGTAAAGCACAGAGAAACATTACATGGAATCTCAAAAACTGGAATCTTTTTCCCCTGTGTGTGTGTGTGTGACCAAAAACTAACACTACACCAAAGGGAGGAGGATCAAGGAGGATGGAAAGACCGAGGAAAGAAAGCGCTAGCTAGACCTCCGCTAGACGAGTGCAAAGAGGGCTGAGTCCTTGAAAAGAACAATGGTTGCCGCCAATAAGAAATCAATTTTAAACAGGTAATATAATAACGCAAATGCATCTGCAATTGTTATCGGAAGAAAGAACGACAGAAAGAAAGAGATTACTGGACATCTTGGGAGAATTGTTGTCACTCTCACTCCACAGAAGAGCAAAAGTTTTTTTTTTAAAAAAATCTTTAATGATGGCATGTGTGACTACTACTAGCTACTAGTGAGTGAATAATAATAATAATAATAATAATAATAATAATAATATTCATATTATTATTATTATCTTTCAAGATGATTCTACCAAAACGATGAAAGCCAATTCTATTATCACGTGAATGGTGGAAAACATGTCTACACAAATTGTGAACGAAGGAAAAATACAAACGGAACAACCGAAGGCAACAGAAAGCAACCACTTCTGGAATCAGATGTAGGGACAACCTCAAGATGACAACAGAAACGCTAAGTGGCTGAAGGCCAATAAAATGAACTTCAGGAAATTGAAAAAGGGACAGAAACGAAAACTAATGAGGAAACATTCAGGACGACCTTAAGGAAGATATCAAACTGGAGTACACCAGGCCACGATGGTAGATGCATTTATTTGTAAAAAAAATCATGACACTACTCAATAGACTGGTGCAAAGTCTGAGAAGATGTATCCGCAAAACATACATTCCATGTATGACGTACATAAAATATGTTTAAGTATGCTGTATTATCACTTGTTATGTGCACATACAAAGTGCCAACATTAATATCTTGTTC
This sequence comes from Euprymna scolopes, assembly GCF_053919585.1. NCBI lineage: Eukaryota > Metazoa > Mollusca > Cephalopoda > Sepiida > Sepiolidae > Euprymna > Euprymna scolopes. The sequence goes on from NC_136484.1 coordinate 132,069,774, forward strand.
AAACAAGAGTTGTTTGAATACAGCATAACAAACTCACAAGAGTTTATCACAAAAGCTATCATCAATGAACTCCTTTTGAGACAATCTGTGGTATTCCGTAGAGCTTAAGTGCCAACAAGTCCTTCCAAATTTTCAGTACTCATCACCTCTTTCGATGACCTTTCCAGGTTAGTTTTCAATTTCCGTCGAGTAAAATTACATTTATGATGAATTTAGTGGTGTTCAACATCGTAAAAAAGTGGAAAAAGGTGAGCTAAGTTCTTTTATCATTGGTTCCGATAGCAACCATGTCACTTTAAATTCACCGCTCTCACGAAAACAGAAGTAAGAACTGAAACAGCGAGTATGAAAGCAGACGAGTGCCGGCATTGTTTTATGTGTATTTTATGTTTATGAGGAAAAAAGACTGGAATTAAACAAACAAAAAAAAAAACATTTGAATTTACTGGAAGCCTGGAAGAAAAATGTTTGATTTTGGCCTTCGGGACAAGATCAAAGTGTAGTATCTGTTCTTCAGATGCTGCACTTCTATTTCTTGTTCTCTTTCGGCGGAGGAGAAATCCTTCACGACTGAGACTATTTTTATTTTTGTACCTTTTCTCCACGTTAAAAAACGACCCTGGTGTCTAACTCTGTCCCGTGGGGAGGCATAGTAAATAGGTACAATAGAAAATCCGAACATTAAAAGCAATACGGTTAAGCAAAGAAAAGAGAGATGAAAATAAATTATGAGAGTAAATAGAATAAATTTATAACTGAAATATTCCAGAATTAAGATTTTTAAAAATTCATTTTAACATTATATAAATAATACTTTATGCTGCAATATTGTAAGTCATAAATTTATTATAGTGTTTACTAGAATATCCTCTCTATTTCTTTTCCATGTAAAAGCTTAGCCATATTGCTGTTTATTCTCACATTTTTCTATTGTAATACACACACACACACAGACACACACACACACACACACACATATATATATATATATATATATATATATATATATATAGATATAGATATATAGTAAGTTATAAAAATATCTATGGCAATAAACCTACACAGAATATTCCGTGTTTCATTCACGCTAGGATTCGTCGACATAAGTCTGACGAATCCTAGCGTAAATGAAACGCTGAATATATTTTGTAGCTTAATTGGCATACACATTATTGTAACTTGCTAACTAGCTCTACCTATGTATTGAGCACTGTTGAAGTAAATAATAAAACTTTACGCATACGAGGGGCGTGCAAAAAGTAATGTCCCTTACCAACTTCCCATAGCAGTAGAGCAACGAAACTTGGCGCAGTTATTAGTCTTTCTATACATAGGAAACACTCAGAGTTATGCATTTCTCGCATCGTTTAATGCAGCTCTGGATACCGTTCTTTTAGAACACCGTAGGTTGGTCCTCTAACCACGAGGTGACTTCAGAAATCAAGGCGGCATCATCTGGGAAACGCCTTTCTTTTCAAAAACAACTTCATGGCTGGGAAGAAGTGAAAGTCAGAGTGTGCAAGGTCAGGAGAGTAGGGAGGATGGGGCAGGATTTCATAACCACACGCCCATGCTTTTGATCTGGCGACATGCGAGTTGTGGACCGGAGTGTTGTCCTGCAGGGGGAGGGTACCTTTGCTGATCTTGCCCCGCCTCTTGATTTTGATAGCTTCCCTTAATTTCCTCAAAAGTGAAGCACAATATGCTCCTGTAATTGTGGTAACCTTTGCCAGGAAATTTATCATTACTACTCCGTTCTGGTCCCAGAAGACTGTGAGCATGACACCCTTGCTTGCTTTGGAGGTAGTGAGTGTAAGTGTTTCAACTGCATTGACAGGGCTTTGGTCTCTGGATCATAGTGATGGACCCAGGTCCATTTTGTGTAATCAGTCTTTTGAAAAACTTTGACTCATCTTCTTGGCACATCTCCAAACTCATCTTCTAGCACTCGACGGGTTATCGCTTCTGGAATGGTGGTAGCAGCCTGGGAATCCATCTGGCAGACACCTTATGCATATGCAAATAGTCATTAATGAAATTTGCTACAGACCCTACACTAATCTTGACATCTTGGGCTATTTGGCGAATAGTAATGCGCCGGTCTTCCAAAATGGCATCCTCAACTTGACGGACAGATTCCTCATCAATGGCAGAAGTGGGGGTGACCAGGCTTGGGAGCTGTTTCCACAGACTTCCGGACATGTTTGAATTCACGATGCCAGCGTTTTACAAGGTCATATGATGGGGCATTATCACCATAAGTTTCATCATTTCATCATAAGTCTCCTGTCGTGTGCGTCCTTTCAAATACAAAACCCGGATTACTGTTCGACATTCAACAGGCCCCATTTCACACCTGCCTCAGTTCAAATACCTGGAAAACAGAAACAACAATTAGTTCAGAGTTGTAATTTGCCACATAACCCATAGAGATATAAATCATTGCACATGAAAATGTTCAGCTAACTCAGACAACTGAAAGTGGGCCAGCGGCATTACTTATTGCATGCCTCTCGTAAAATAATACTTTCGTATATTAATTTATGTAATTAAATAAAGTAGTCATATATATATATATATATATATATATATGACTACTTCATTTAATTACATAAATTAATATAAACTTTCGTATATTAATTTATGTAATTAAATAAAGTAGTCATATATATATATATATATATATATATATATATATATATATGACTACTTCATTTAATTACATAAATTAATATACGAAAGTATTATCTTATGCGAAAACTGTAAGTATTTACTTCAACAGGGCTCAATACATAGGTTGAGCTAGGTATTAAGCTCTCTCTCTCTCTCTCTCTCTCTCTCTATATATATATATATATATATATATATATATATATATATATATAGATATAGATAAATTTACTATCAGGTAGTTCTGATTTTGCCTGGAATTGAATTAAGGTCAACGAAAGGTTAATTCTTCCAATACTTTCATTGTCATCGAAATCAATGAAATCGACATTTTTCAACCAATCGATTGATTGGCTGCTGTATTTGGGAACTCAACACGGAGAATTCAAAGGAAGTTTCATATGATTCCTCGCATTGACTTTATCCACAATATATTATCATTTGCATTGCATTGTAGATAATATACGGTTATATTTTATAAAATTATTATTTTATATAATTGCACGAATTAATGTTTAAAATGCAAAAGTAAACCATAATTGGTATGTGTTGAACTATAAACAGAAGTATTTATTTAAACGTAACCTATTTTATCAAAGCACCAACAGTTGATTTTATACGTGGAGTCTTCTGCTTGTGAGGTATTAAAAATGCCCAAATGTACTTTTGATATTAGACTGTGTCAAAGTGTTTTGGTCAAAGTCGGACTGTTCCTTCTTTACTCAGATTCATTCGATTATAGATTTAAGCACTTGCTGTTGGCCATTCTGATACAAGACATATTTGAGAACACTTTTGCCAAGAACTTTGCAGCTAATTCTACCCTTTCGACCAAGGCCGCCAACCTCCAATGTTTCCTCCTGTATCAGAAAATACGCTATGTGATATACAAATGTATGTACGTGATGTTGCCAACCTAATCAAAAACCTTGATTCCAGTAAACCAACCGGCCATGACGGTATTCCAATTATAGTACTCAAAAAAGTTCAACCAGAACTAGCGCCCATACTTATACAATTATTTAAACCTTATCTTAAGGAGAATTGCTTCACATCACCCTGGAAAATTTCATTCAGTATGCCCTGTATTTAAGAATTCAGGTGATCGTTCATCCCCCTCTCAGTACAGGCCAATAAGTCTCCTGGCGTCATGAGTAAGTTGCAGGAATCTGTGTTAAATACAGAAGTAATCAACCATCTCAACAAAAATAACCTTCTTAGTGACATACAATATGGTTCCCGTTCTTCTAGATCTACAGCAGATGTGCTTACAGTTATATCTCATAGCATTAGCGAATCTCTCGACAGAGGCAACCTTTCTAGGGCAATTGCTCTTGACATATCTAAGGCCTTTGATAGGGCATGCCATAAAGGTTTACTGTACAAGATCTCCAGCTATGGTAAAGCTGGAAATGACACTACCATATATGGTAGCACATCTAAGACAGTAAACGACCAAGTTATGTCCGATTCTCTCTCCTCTGATCTTGATCACGTTGTACAATGGGGAAAGGAGTGGCTTGTTACTTTAATGCATCTAAAGCCAAGCTTCTATCTTTAGATTATCAACGTTCTGATCCACATCTGGTATGAATTAAAATGAATGCCTCTCGTCTTTGGGTGGCTTCAAGTTTTGACAAGCTTCTTGGTGTGACCTTCACTCCTGATCTTAAATGGAATACGGACATCAAATCTGTTGCCAAGGCAGCTGGAAAAATTGTCGAATCCTTCTATCGACGAAGTAGATATCTCACTGTTGATGCAATTCTCTATCTTTATAAAAGCCAGATACGTCCAAGGATGGAATACTGTTGCCACATATTGCCAGAAGCTGCTAGAAAAGACTTGTCCTGCATTGATAGGGTTCAAAATAGATTTCGTGGCCTGGTGGGAGATGTCCTTTTCTCTTCGCTACAACCTCTATCTCACAGAAGAGATGTTGCGAGTTTGCCTCTGCTTTATCGTTATTTTCATGGAAAGTGTTCGACTGAGCTTAAATCTATGGTCCCCCCTCGGACAACTTTCACAAAAACACTCGTCTAGTTGAAAACACAATCAATAATTCCCCCCACCCTTTATCTGTTCCTAAACTTTAACTTAGATTCCATGATGAAAGCTTCTTTCTTAGAACTGCACGCCTGTGGAATTGTCTTCCGTTTTCCTGCTTTCCAGCCATCTATAATATGTTTGTCTTCAAGTCCAACGTGAATAAGTTTCTGATGAGCCGTTCCACTTAAGTTAAAAAATTTACCGAACTTCCATTACTATAGATTACTATATTGTCCTGTTGACTACTCTACACTCTTTAACCCTTATCCTTGAGTGGCATCTCGGCCTTGATAAGTAGTGCCACCTATGTAAAAAAAAATCAAACAAATAGCTGCGGAGTCCATGGAGCTCAAACACGCAAGAAGTGTCTTATATATATATATATATATATATATATATATATATATATATATATATATATATATATAAAACAGTGAATGTATGTGTGTACATTTCCCTACGCAATGACTCTGTCAATTTTAAGTCTACAGAACCGAAATTTGATATACAGAATACTGAGAGTTGGGAAAATCTTTGTAATCTGCCAGAAATTTGGCTGTTAAGGGATCAAAGTTCAACGAGTTTATCTGTGAGTACTCTACCTAACTCCTCCACCAATTTTGGGCCCAAACACTTTATATTTTAGATATAGGTTTCTTGGGCATGGATATAAGTTAATAACTTGATTTGAGCCCCCAAAATAAATGTGAAGGGGTCATAATAGAGGTCAAATTTTAAAATAATGTCACCTCTGCGATCTCTAGCAAATTACTCACACAATTTCTGGTCTAAACATATGACATTTTAGAAAAAGGGTATTTAGAAATAGGGCAAGCTTTTTAATCGGTTTGGATTGAAAATTTGAGCTATCAATATATAAATCTATGTATGTATGTTTGCATGTCTGCCTAAAACTTTCGACAGAGGCGACGGATTTTCACCAGATCAGTATCGTTTTGCACTCGATCCTTTCGGACGACAAATATCAGAGAATTGGCTAAAAACATTAATATCTTCACCTTAAACTGGGCAATTTTATACAGGGAGGGGTCGTTTTTTACGCCGATATATTCGAAAGCTGTCCTCTTTTTTTTCATTGTCTAGCCTTAATTTAAACTACGTCACTTCCGGTTTGACAGCAAAGACGTCACTTTTTTGCCGTTCTTTTTCTCTTTCACAGTACGAGCACGAGACACCAATGCTAGTATATATATATATATATATATATATATATATATATATATATATATATATATATATATATATACATCTATATATATATGTATATATATATATATATATAATGCGAGCATTGAATATAATACGGTTAAGATTACCTTAGAAATTAAAAGGACTAGTTGTTTAAACTGGAAAAGAAAAAGACAAGATATTCTAGTAAATTAAAAATCTTCAAAAGTAAGAATTGTTTTTTTTTTAAGTTTTCAAAATGCTGCAATGTTCAAGTTATAACTTTGCCATATGTTTTACTAGAAAATATTGTATTTTTCTTTTTCGGTTTTAACAACTAGTCTGTTTACTATTCTAATCTGACCTCTACCATATTACTTTTCGTGATCACATGTTCTATGTAATCCATGATTTTTCCAAGCTGTGTGTGTAAAAATATTCTATTTTTGTGTTCAATACATATGCATAAGCCACAATCCATAAAAAATATTATCAATTTCATAAATTAAATAAATAAAAAATCAAACAAAAAACGTAATTAAGTAAACAAACTAAAAAAAAAAAGAATTAACGGGCGACGTCGTAAACGAAAACTTATAATCCATAGCACAGCATAACTCTCTCTCGTTCTCTCTCTCCCTCTCTCTCTCTCTCTCTCTATATATATATATATATATATATAAACCAAATAAGATGGTAGGCAAGCGACATTCCCGCTATGAATTATAAAAGTTTTAAAGATAACCAACAGCCAATCCGAAGAAATCTTCTCTAAACTGCCAATGTTGAAAAACTTGCTATGGTGACCAACAGCTAATCAAAAGAAACAGTCTCTCACGTTGTTTACTTATTCAGAAGACTTTTGAACACTAGTAATTTTATTATAATTTTTAAAAATAAAGGAATATTAACAATTTTCTTTCAAAATATGGCTGAGAGGTTTTCCTCTAAACTGTAACAATTGTTTGAAATTTGGTTGGAAATAGTTTGGTTTGGTTGGTTGTTTTACGGCATATCAACACTTTTCAGGTAATTTAATGCTGAATCCAGTTATTTTGAAGAACATTTTTAATAGAATATATATTTTTCCAAGTCGGTTTCTATTTAACCCATAGTTGGAACCCTAACAGGTACTACCACTCTGGGTCATAGTGAACTTGGGAGTAATGGCAATTAAAGGCTGGTGCCACACTCCCCAAACCCGCAACCTGGGCCGCACCATCAGATTTTTTTTAAGGTCATATCTAGGACCCCAAAAATACTTAATCATAAATTTAAACACTACCGTGTTTTAATTATATATATATATATATATATATATATATATATATATATATATATATATATATATATATATATATATATATATATATACAAAAACAAAAATACCTAAAACTGCTTAAAGAAAACAGCATCACTATAAATTACTATAAAAATTCGGATATAGATCTAATCAACGCCATCAATCTAGATAGCAAAAACATAACTGACACACTCAACATTAGCAACAGAGTCGGGAAACTAGCGAACAAAGAAGCCTACATAATGCTTAAGGACCACAAACCCAACTTCGAGGTAAAACATCAAACTAGACTCATAAACCCCACTAAGCCCGAAATAGGAAAAATTAGCAAAAGAATATTAGAAAGATTTAACTTACAAATTAAAACCAAATACGAACTAAACCAATGGATTTATACTAAGGCCACCATAGAATTGTTCAACAACATCCAAAATATAAAGAAGGCCGCAACTGACCTTGTCTGTCTCTTCATTCTATACAATCTAACTAACACTATAAATAACAAAAAACATAGAGATGATGACCTTATAATAGTTGAACACTCAAATGGCTCCAAATGTGAAAAAATAAAGAAAACCCCAACTAAAGAAATTAACAAAATAGGCCTAAAACTAGACATCAAATCCAAAATAAAAACCGTCAACTTTCTCGATATAACTCCAACCTCTCAAATAACACATACGAACCCTACACCAAAGACAATACTTACCTACTCTATATACCCCCACTATCAAACCACCCAAAACACATCATTAAACACATCCCCACATCTATCGAAAAAAGACTTAGCACCAATTCCTTCAAACTCGAAATTTTTTACAAAGACAAACCCTTCTACGAAAATGCACTTAAGGAAAGTGATCACTCTAACACCACCTTTAATTACATTAAACCTAATCCACCCAATACCCAAAACAAGAGAAATAGATCTAAGAAAATAATTTGGTTCAACCCCCTTCAATACAATGGTCAAAACAAAACTTGGCACTAAATTCTTCCAACTAATAGACAACCACTTCCTGCCCAACAACGTACTATACAAAATCTAAAAAAACACAATTAAACTCAGCTACACTTGCACAGACAACCTAGAACAAATAATCAAGAAACACAACAGAAAAATACTTAACAAAGATGAAAATATAAACAACACCAACAAGAACAAGTGCAACTGCACCAACAAATCGGAATGTCCACTTAATCAACAATGCCTACAAATAGAAGTAGTATATAAAGCTACAATCGCACCTACAGAAAACCCAAACGACAAAAATACTATATTGGCCTGACCGGCATCACGTTTAAGGATATATTTAGAGTGCATAAATGTTGCTTCACAAACCCCAACCACCCTAACAAAACCTCATTAACTACCCACTATCAACATCTAATCCAAAATAACCTTACATCAACCATTTAATGGGAAATTCTTAGAAAATCCAGCACATGTAAATCCCTAAAGTCCCCATGTCTCCTCTGCCTAAACGAGAAACTCATTATCTCCAATTTTAAAGACAAACTCAAATTACTAAACATAAAACAGGAAACCACCATAAACTGTAGGCATTACAAATCCCACCTCCTTAGCAACTATACACCTTTCTAAAACATCTCTTAGACAACACCACCTTTAATCTCCTAAACTATACACCTAATACACCTACCTTATACATCAAATTACCATAACATATACTCAACTAAACCCCCTTAACCAATTCTTCCTACACCCTACTTCACCTCCCCCCCTCCCCAAGAATCCTCCTAAATCCAACAGCATAACACATACCCTCAATCACCACCAACCTCAAACACCCATAACCTTATCCCACATAACCACCCAATAATCGGCGTCAATTCTCCTCCCTCTAACCATACTCACCCACCCAACCCCAGCAGGCCCTACATGCAACCTCCACGATTTAACACGGTACTTTGTTTACATATAACTATGTGGATTTACACCTGCACAGGTAAGTACGTATTGAAATGTATAACTGACCGGTGTCTTATTTGCATAGACATATACCTTGGAGTATGACACCCCAATATAGTATTCCGCCTAAACCGATCTATAATACCCTAAAAAAACAAATACCCCAACATAGAACAATAAATACAGTACTTACTCCCCATAAAACTACCTTAAACTCCTACCCAAAATATGTGTATGCGTGTATGCATGTATGGGTGTGTGCATGCATGCGTGTGAGGATGTGCATCTGTAAGTGTGTATGTATATGCGTGTGTGTGCGTCGGTGCTCATGTGTGCACCCACATCAAATCATTAAAAACCTCCACTAATGAAAATATTGCGTCGATGCACCTAGAAATTAGTTTAGGTTTACATCTATGTATAGTCATATCTACGTTCAACGAAGGCATTACGTCTATGTATTCACGAAGGAATTTAGATTTACATCGGTGTAGACGAATATGTCTATACCAATAACTGTCTGTATATCTGGGTGTGTATGTGTATATATGCATGTATGCGCCCATGTGTGTGTCCGTGTGTACATGAAGGTATCGATATATGCACCAACCTATGTATGTGTATGTGACAGTATATGTGCCCGCTACCTGCTGTCCACATATGTATGTATGAGCGTGTATGTGTTCACGAGTATAAGTATCCGTATGTGCGCGTATGCTTGCATTTATGCGCGGGAATGCATGTATGTCTGAGTCGATATACGCAGGTAGGCTCATGTATACGCTTGCATGGATGTATGTGTGTGTGTGTGCGCGCATCCATGCTTAGGCACACGTACTCAACTTAACACTTTAAGGTCAATTGAGTTCAATGGGAGCAATGCGGGTGTATATGTATGCATGTATGCATATGCGCATGTGTTTACATGTTGAGGAAAGATGTATGTTTACATGTGTGCGTTTCTTTATGTGTATGTGTGTATGCGCGCATGTGTGTACTCGCGCGTGCGGCCAAAGGCTAACCTTATCAAAGCACTTAACACCAAATAAATAAAAAATAGAAATAAATAGAAAATAGAAAAATAAAAAAAATAAAAATCAAATAGGTAAACCGAACGTAGCCCCTCGCCTCCCAGCCTTAGCGAACACCCAACAGGTCAAGACATACTTACCAATAAATCATCTCACTAACGAGACGCAAACAATCTAAACCTTAGAACCCGAAATTGAAAGTAACCACGTCTCCTTACCCCTACATATCACCCTCCCCGTCCATATATCCTATGTCCTTAGTCATACCAAAGAGGAACTTCCCAAGAGGAACTACCTAATGTTCTTGAACTCCAAAACTAAAGCATTCGTCATTTTTTTTAAATCCGCAAATTTAAGCTAAATTAGATGTAACTGTTTAAATAACCTAAACCTCATTCGATTTGCCTTTTATACCTTTATATTTTTCTTGTTGATGTTTGACTATTTATGGAAGTATCCTTGTGTTCGCGTCAATTTAAAAAAATAATAATTTCAAATCGAGAAGGCAAAAAGAACTCCGCAGTAATAAATGAGCTTAAACCAGCTTTAAATATTCGCCTTTTAGGAACAAACTATCTCTAATGGTTATTATTGTTGTTCCAGGTTACAACCGTATATAACATTTAGGTTATATGCTTCGACTTTTTTAGTGGTCGTCAGAAGCTAATTAGTCTTAAACTTTTTAGTTTATCCAATCGAGAAATCAGTCGCAGATAAAGATCCGATCAGAAAATGGTACGAATAAGTGTGCAAAAGGTACAGTTCTTGATGCCCCTAATCCTGGTCTTCCAAGAGTTACTTTTCACGGGGAAGATAATGCTAGCTAAATAACCAGCCTCAGAAAAAAGATTTTAAATGGCTCGTCAAATCTTACAACAGTGTAATCTTGTAAAACGTGCTCACTTTCTACAGTTAAGAATGGATTGTAAGAATTTAATTTGCGAGGCTGTGTTGCAAGATGCAATCCAATGATTTGTGCAAAGAACAGAAAGCGCCATCGAGACTTCGCCAGATGTAATGAAAATCCTGGCTTTTCGTATTGGTCGAAAGTGATTTTTAGCGACGACAGCAAGTTCAATAGGAAGTGATTGTAGGCAGTAGGTTTGTCGAAGGAAAGACTCAGAACTTAATCCTAGGTTCACAGTTTAAACGCTGCTAGGTGGTAGACGTTCGGTTTTGGTGTGGGACGTTATTATGCCAATGATCCAGGGCGTGTAGTTCGCTTGTAAGATCGAATTAATTCGAGTAATTACATTAATATGTTGACTAAGCATTGTTTACCTTAATTTGGTCTGAATTCGGATGATAATGCCATCCTCATGCAGGACAATGCTCACATTCACATAGCTGGCAACGTAAAGAGGTTCATTGAAGGACATGATAAGACCTCAATACTATTGAAAACGTATGGCATTCCCTCAAGCAATAACTACGCAATGATAAATTTTTAAAACTGGAAGAATTTTGGACACAAATTAAAGGGAAATGGAATGCTTTTTCACCGGAATATTGCTGCAGACAAATTAAAATAATGCCCAACAGATTTCTGATTATCGAATAGCAGAAGATTTATGCTACTAAATATTAAGTAGTTCATTGTACCACTGTTGTATTTGTGTTGCATTATTTTTCAAAAATAACATTAAAATAACAATTTTTAATTGTGCGGAGTTCCTTTTGCCTTTTTGATTTGAAGTTATTTTTTTTCTTGACGTGGACACTACATACTTCAGTTAAAATTCAAATATAAATCGGTAAAATTATAGAGGATTAAAGGGGTATCAATAGGTTGTTTCAAGAGATACATTAAATGGAGCTTAAATTTGCGGTTTTTAAAAAAATAAAAAGTGTTAACTTTTTTGAGGCGCCACTGCATATATATATATATATATATATATATATATTTATGCGTATGTATATATTCATGCGTATATATATATTTATACGTGTATATATATACATATATATATATATATATATATATATATATATATATATATTCACCTGAGGCTAACCTGTTCGTTACATTTTCTTTTATGTTACTTCTTATAAATATATCTTTAGCCGAAATACAAATCAAGGCCAGCTTTAATCTACAGGCGAAAAAAATATAATGATATGGAAAATTATACGCTCATATATTCAGTGAAGCAAGTTGCTCCAAGCTAAAAATAATGCTTATTTAATGATGATAGATACAGTGGCTTGAAATATATTTCCTTATCTCTGCCTCTCTTTCACATTTTTCTATATTCTCTCTGTCTGCCCCCCTTCATTCTCTATGTTATACATTACAAAATTGTAGGTATGCTTACTTTAGTAGGGAAACGGACAAAGATGATAAATTGCTAACTATGGATATCTTTAGATATCATATATGTGAAATGATGACAACAATTTTGATAACGATGATTTTTATAATGATGTATAAGATCTTACTATTTCGAAATAGCCTTGGAATTTGGAATAATTTAAATTAGCACAATATATCATTCTGTTTACATTTCATATTTTTCATTCGCAACCACATATATTCAGCTCAAAACAGCGTTATTACTAGCTAAACACACACACACACACAGACACACACATATATTATATTATATATATATATATATATATATATATATATATATATATATATGTGGGGTGTGTATGTATTCAAATACGAATGTGAATTTGATTGTAAGGTTCATAGTAATAAAATTAAAAACATATTTTTATTCAAATAGATTCTATTTTTTGAATTTCTATTACATCTTAATTAAGAATTTATATCATATAGAATTTATATCATATCTCAAATAGATTCTATTTAATAGAATTTGTATTATATCATTCGATTATATATTTACGTTAGATTTCAATGTTATAATTCTAACCTCATTATGTTTTAAATGTAAGAGTAAAACTATTAGAGATATTCAACGAATTTATTTTCATGTTAACTGTTCTGAGGTCAGAGGGCACCTCATATATATATATATATATATATATATATGTGTGTGTGTGTGTGTGTGTGATATAATTGCCATTCATTAATTTAAACAATGTTAATTACTTGTTTCTTAATCTACTACTGAAGAAAAGTCTCTAATACTAAGGATACAAATCGCAGGTTTGTAGTTCTCGTCTATTAACCAACACAGTTTCCACAGAATGTCTATTCTGCTAACACTACGCAACTATACAGCGGTCTTTTTAAACATATCAATATATATTTTCGATATATATGGTGGCACTTATTGGTTAAAAAAGAATGGAGTGTTCAACAGTTCGCTAAGTGTGTAATTTGTGTGTAATTCGTGTCAATAACTTTGGTGCCATGCGGGCTCCTATCTGAAACACACTAAGAAAAGAAACGAGAAACATTAAGAAGATAGAGAGTCAAATATATAAATAGATATAAATAAATACAGTCATTATTATACAGAGAGAGTTAAGTGTCAAGGATAAACAAGGAGATTCGTGTAACTAGATCATCTGTGTGCTATAATCGATGATAATATGGATCGAGGGAAAATTTATAAAATGGCACCCAGAGTATTCCCCGGGGAAGGATCGTGTACGTATAATCGATCATTCTATAAAAATGATTTGATATGTCCAATGTTCAACAGAAAATGAACGAAGCAATTTTAAATTATAGAGTAAAATGCACAGCTTATGAAGCTCGGAGGTTCAAAGTTCAAGAATATAAGATCAATTCGAAGGCGATAGTTTGAAAGACATATCTAATTACAGCAAAGAAACCAAAATCTCATGAGGGCATTCTTTCTAGTAGACCATATCTACGAGCTATTAAAGTGCCTGGTGCTTGTATAGTTGTTAGATTCATCAAAATATGGCCGAGAGGCAGTTTGTAATATAAATCACATAGGTGGTATTTGTAATTGTATTAATACAAAACGAATTATTCATATCAATACTGCTAGAAATATAGATAGCAATTTTACAACCTAGATTGCTTTGTAAATTATTATTATTTACTTGCTATGTGTTAGTATATAGCATCTCCCTCAGATTCTGTGCCATTTGGTTCGTGTAATGGGAGTTGTTAATATGCATGCATGGTTCTCCAGAAATCCCAAATATAAACATCTTATTACTGTTATATTTACACTATTTTCTCATCAACACAGATATGTATTTCTATAATGTGATAGTTCTTTTCGAACACGTGCCTTTGCCGAGAGTCGAGAACTGCGTAAAGGTTGCGGCATTTAGTTTTCTATGCGTGTGCAAATGTTTAGTCAAGATTAACCTGGATTCTTCTCTCTAACCTCTTACAATATTTTGTCTTTGCAGTTCTAGAAGGTCCACGTTTCAAAGCTTTACGTTCTCTCTTTTAAAGAAGGAGTTGGTTTATTGCTAATAAACTGGGGGTCCCTTTCCAGGAAATTCTGACGATGCTGTCTAGGCAATTATTATTCGATCAGAGCGTTCTTCCTCTTGAACGTTCATTTCAAATTCTATTTTCATAGATTGTGTCACACTTTCAGCTGTAAGATGGAAATAAATGATTGAATTTGTACATGATATTTTCTGGCAATTTGTTATGTGCTATTGGAATAGACATATATTTGAGTTAGTATGATGATTCCTTAAGGCATGCAGCAAATCCTATTAGAATATTTTCGGGAACAGCCTACACGGAGATTTTTATACAGACAACCCCCCAGCACTACCATTCGAAGTTAAACTTTCCACACTGTATTCTAGACGGTGAATACGTAGTAGAAGCAAAGATACCCGGCTAAAAATGCTCTGTAGAAAATCTAAGATGAATTGGTGTCAGGATGCGCTGTCTTTTGTTCTTTCCTGCCTACGCATGTTGCAAGCAAAGACGTGTCATGCGCGGGATCTAAATAAATGAAGTCTTATCCTGTCTTATTCGTAACCCCGCCATGCTACAAAATAAACGATAAATACAAACAAAATGTCCGAAACTAACAATAAAAAAATGCCGGAAATTATGCTATATTAGAGTAGATAAACTTAGGACTTTATGTAAGTAGTATACTTAATATATACTATTACTGCAAGCTTGCCTGTATTGAAAATGCTTGCTTCCTTGCTAGCCAATCAAACCATCTAATATAGTTAGCCTTATTTTCAAGTACATTCGAAATATAATACAGCGCCATTAGCAAAGAAACAGTTACCTATGAAAATGAAACTCCTAAAGTAAAACCTTGAATAATTATCTAAACTCGAATGTAAATTAATATTAAGCCGACTTTACAAATTGATAATAGTTAATTATTGGATTTTAATTAATTATAAGGTGAAACTCTAATGATTCAAACTCGATAGATAACGACAAACTTCCAACCATTAATATGGGAGGGGAGATTATCATCAAGTGTCCTGAATTGTTAACTTAGCACCAGACTTACTACTTAGATATAAATAAGTCACCTGTACCCATCCCCCCTTTTTTAATGGAGAGTAGATAATACAGTGGATGTGTTATCGGCAGCTCCAGTAACTCTCGCTTCTACTTTTTTGTCCCCCAGTCCTCATTCAATGAGTGATTTTTCTGACAAAGGGTGAAGAAAAAGCTGCTTAAAGGTCGGTAGTACTTGGTGATCAGTAGTCTGAGATGTCGGAAATTTTTCTGTCTCTGTCTGTCCTTGTGGCTATGTCACTAGTAAGGGTGCTGGAGGTAAACGTTTTGTCTGGGCTGACGTTATCCGCCTGATAGTCAGGGACCCGAACATTGGATTAAACACTAAGGAGGCTGTCCTATCAGCAGGCGCAAAGTACTGGGACTGCTGTATTGCCATTAGGTGAGTGGATCTGGACCATGCAGTAGTCTCTGGTGGGGCCCTTCGATGCCATACTAGTGGGTAATTGTTACGGCTTTACCTTTTCGTGTGCTACAAAAAAAATCCTGTCTTTTTCTCTCTTACTTTCCCTCTCTGTACTGCTCTAAACAAGTATGCCGACCTATTCCACTAATCCCAAAACCTCAACATGAAATATCTCCAGAATAAAAACTCGATTAACCTAGAACCCCATCTTTCAACGTAGACCCCTACTACCAGGTCCCCTTCTCCAACATCAGGGGTCTACGTTCTAACCTTCCAGAGGTTGAAACCTAATTACAGGAGACGAAACCGAACATATTATTTCTAAGTGACACTGGAATAGGGCCAACCACTTCCCTAGATGAGTTAATAATTAACTGATACTCTAATTTAACAGCTAAATCTGACCCCCAAGATCGCCATGGGTATGGAATATGTGCCTACATTAAGGATGGCTTCCCGTGTTGCAGGGATATCTTTGGAGAAGATCCTAATTTACCCTATATGTGCTTCAGGGTTGCACTTGCTAACACCACTGCATTTATATTTGCCCTCTATCGGCCCCACAAACGCGGAGTTACTATCTTTAAGAGCATATCTGAGAAAATAGACCACATACTGTCTGCACATCCCTCGGCTAACATCCACATCTGTGGTGAGTTCAACGTCCATAACGTGGAATGGCTGACCCATTCAAATAAGACAGATGATGAGGGGAGGTTTTGTCATGATTTTGCCATTGCTTATGACCTCACTCAGATAGTTCGCGAAACCACCCGTGTGCCCGATACACCACCCGGTCAATATGCAAGCATCCTAGACCTTTTTCTTTCAACTTCCCCTGAGCTATGTTCATGTTCCGTTCATTCTCCTCCAGGATCCCCCGACTACTCCTTCGTATCAGTTAAGATAAAAACGAAATGTAAGAAGCCCCCAGCTGTACCCCTCCACCGTACTGTATACCGATACTCTATGGCTGACTGGGATAGCTTCCGTACATTCATATTTGATTTACCTCTGCACTCCATATTTAAAAAGGAAGTGTCCTCTATAGTATCAGATCCGACCGAATGGTTAATTGTAGGCATAGACCAATTCATACCATCTAAAAAATCCCAACAAAAACCTAACAGCCAGCCATGGTTCTCCCCAAAATATGCTGCTGCTATCGCGCACAAAAATCACTTTTTCCATAGCTATTAACGTAATAGATGCACTGAGCCTAATGCTGCTTTCAGGACTGCCAGCAACCACTGTAAAAGAGTAATAAAAATGAAAGAGAGCTATATGCCCAGTCTGGTAAATACAAGATCGCTGATCAGCGGCTTGGTTCCCACGAGTTTTGGCAAATAACAAATAGGATGCTGAACATCCCAACCATTATCAATGGACCAGAGGTCATCTCGTTAGCGTCAGACTAGGCCAAACTATTTGACAAGAATTTGCAGCTAATTCTACCCTATGCGACGAAGGCCATCAACTCCCCATATTTCCTCCTATAACACAGAAAAAGCAAGGTAACATACAAATATCTGTGCATGAGGTCGCCAAGCTAATCAAGAACCTAGATTCCAGTAAAGCAACTGGCCCTGATGGCATCCCAATTATAGTGTTAAAAAAGCTTCAACCAGAACTTGCTCCCATACTTACGAAACTATTTAAGCGCTTCCTTAAGGAGAAGTACTTTCCGACTCCCTGGGAGACCTCATCAGTTTGCCCTGTATTTAAGAATTCAGCTGATAAGTCATCTCCCTCTCAGTACAGACCTATAACTCTCCTGTGTGTTATGAGTAAGTTGCTGGAATCCATATTAAATAGAGAAATAGTCAACCACCTCAGCAGGAATAACCTTCTAAGTGACACACAATATGGTTTCCACTCTGCAAAATCTACCGCAGATGTGCTGATGGTTATATCCCACAGGATTAGTGAATCTCTTGACAAAGGCTTCCTTTCTAGGGCAATTGCTCTTGACATATCAAAGGCCTTCGACAAGGTATGGCATAAGGGTCTACTTCACAAGATTTCCAGCTACGGTATAACTGCAAATGTTTTCTCAATCATTAAATCATTTCTCTCCGATAGGCTCATAAGAGTAGTGGTAGATGGACAAAAATTGGAGGCCTGCAATATAAATGCTGGAGTCCCTCTGGGGTATATCCTGGCCCCAACTCTCTTCCATATCTACATCAATGACCTCCCTAAACACATACTAAAATCATTCGTTGACATCTATGCTGATGACACGACCATCTACGGCAACACATCAAAAGCTGTAAATGACAAAGTTCTCTCTGATTCTCTCCCCTCTGATCTCGAGCGCGTGGTTCAGTGGGGGAAGATGTGGCTGGTTACCTTTAATGCATCGAAAACCAAAGTCCTATCTTTACATCATCAACGCGCTGATCCTCATCTGGCATCAATTGTAATGGATGGCTCTCGTCTGGGTGAGGCCCCGTGGTTTAACAAGCTTCTGGGTTAGACCTTTACTCCTGATCTGAAATGGAACACGTACATCAAGTCTGTTGCCAAGGTCGCTGGAAAGATGGTGGGATCCTTCTACCGCTCCAGAAGATATCTCACTAATGATGCAACTCTCTATCTATATAAAAGCCAAGTACGTCCAAGGATGGAATACTGTTGCCATATCTTGGTAGGAGCTGCTAAAACAGCCTATCCTGCCTTGACAGAGTACAAAATAGATTTCGTGGCTTAGTTGGTGATGCCCTTTTCTCTACCCTGCAACCTCTCTCCCACAGAAGAGACGTTGTGAGCCTATCCTTGTTTTATCGTTATTTCCATGACAGGTGCTCGTCTGAACTCCAATCTCTGGTCCCCCTCGCCAATCTTTCACGAAAACCCTCGTCTAGCTGAATCCACTGTGAAAAACTTCCCCCACTCTATATCTGTGTCTAAATCAAAACGCGGATTCCATGAACAAGGCTTCTTTCCTAGAACTGCACGCCTGTGGAACTCTATTTCGTCTGGCTGCTTCCCACTGGACTACAACTTGGATGTCTTCAAGTCCAATGTTAACAAATTCCTAATGGACCGCCCCCTTAAATAAACAATTCATCAAATCTCCACACTAACGTAATGTAATTGCAATAACCCTTATCCCTGAGTGGCTTCCGGACCTTTATAAGTGGTGATCACTGTGTAAAAAAAAAGTAAATGCGACAATGTCTCGTTTGTATTAGTCATTAATTTTCTGAATTGAATCTTCTCTTACTGACGGATCCAACTGTTGTGCATTAAATTCTTAGCGTTGAGTGTGTGCTTGCAAGCGTTCTGATTAATGATTCGATTTAATAACTGAGCTGTACTTCACGCAAATAAAAAAAATACACAAATACGATCTCCCTACGCTTTAATTCAAGTTGTTAACATATTAAACTATAATCTGTCAGCAGTACGCTAAAAGTCAGTCATTGTTTACCCTAAAGTTGCAGATTGCATCCCCTTTACGCCTATAAAACTAATCGCACCCTACCTATAGAATCTATTTTTGTCCGCATTCATTTTCTCTCTACGATGGAAGAGTTCGATACAAGTTCGGGTTTAATCTATAGGGAATAGAACTTCTAAATACTGGCACTCTATATTGAGACAAAAATAAACCTTAATCAGTTTATAAGGAGTTCTCTATCAAAAGAGGGATAAAGACGAGGAGTAGTAATATGTTTAGAAGATCCTTGTGGAATTTTAAATTTTGACTTTAAACAATATATTTTTAAATTCGTTTTCGTTATAATACCTTTACTTTATATATCATTTTAAAGAGTGTTATTCGCTTCATATAATCGTTTAAATCACAATCGATTACAATCAATTACGTTGTCTTATCAGAACGTTGAATATAGGATTGAAAAAAAACAAATTAGCACAATTTTCTTATATCTAGCTAGGCAGAAAAGCTGCTGAAGCAATTCCCGATATCAACGAAGTGCCAGGAAACACAACTAGATACACAAAACGGTAGTTTAAGAAATCTTGATGGGGATATGCGTAGTGGTCGGCCATCGGATTTTGACAACGATCAATTTAGGGACAAGATCGAAGCCAATCTACGCATACCTGTTCGGAACGTGCTTCTGAATGAGACGTACCGGATACGACTTTCGAGAGATTGGAAAGACCAAAAAAAAAATAATAAATGGGTGTCTCGTGAATTGAATGACAACCAAAAGAAGCGTCGTTATAAAGCGTCAACTTCCCTTCTTTTACCCAACAATAACGACCACTTCTCAACCGACTTACAATGAAAAGTGGGTTCTTTACGATAACCGGTGATGCTTAACTCAATGGTTTGACCCCGGCGAATCTCCTCGACACTATCCGAAGCCAGTGTTTCACCAAGAACATGTCGTGCTGACTGTTTGTTTGCCTGCGACCGGTCTCATCCATTACAGTTTTCTGAATGCACGCAAAACAATTACGGCGAAGTTAATAGAAAAGTGCCAATTCTCCTTCACCAAAGTACCTGATCGTATGTTGATAAACCGACCCTGAAAAGTTGAACGAATTTGGCTACAAAACTCTGGCTCATTCACCATACTATATACTATACTATATATACTATATAGGTCTCTCACCTACTGACTACCACTTTTCCGGGCATCTCAACAACTTTCTGCGTGCGAAATCCTTTAAAAAAACTAGCGATATCAAAAACGCATTCCACTACTTTATCGTTATCAGAACGCCATATACTGGCATAAAAACACTTGTTTTTATTTTTGGTAAAAATATGTCGATTCTAATAGTGCTTATTTTCTCAATAAATTCGTTTGAGCCGAGATATGCTCATCAAAATTTTAAAGTTAAAAATCGCAAGAGCTTCCTTGTCAATCTGATAAAAACTAACGCCAGTCAGTGATAGGATTATAATAGTTTAAGCAATTGTATGCGATGACATATTTTTTTTTGTTTCTATCTGTGTTATTTTATATGCTAGTGATTTTGTATCGTCAGAATACATACGTTATTAGCGGAATTAACGGTATTTTTATGCACCTGCATGATTATTTCCTTGAGTTTTATTGGATTACAAAATGATCTACTTAAAGTGATTTAAGCACACAAACTTTATTTTTGAAACCGATTAAATTTAAAAGGTAATCTTTCGGATTGGATGACAATGAACCCCTGGAGCTTTATATATACTGCAGAAAGGTCAAGGTAGAATTTACAAATTTGAAATGCAAGCTGAAACAAAGAACTCGTCTGAACTCCAATCCCTGGTCCCCCCTCGCCAATCTTTCACGAAAAACACCCGTCTAGCTGAATCCACTGTGAAAAATTTCCCCCACTCTATATCTGTGCCTAAATCAAAACGCGGATTTCATGAGCAAAGCTTCTTTCTTAGAACTGCACGCCTGTGGAACTCTGTTCCGTCTGCCTGCTTCCCTCCGGACTACAACTTGGATGTCTTCAAGTCTAATGTTAACAAATTCCTAATGAACCGCCCCCCTAATTTAACACTTCATAAAATCTCCTCACTAACGTGATGTACTTACAATAACCCTTATCCCTGAGTGGCTTCCGGGCCTTGATAAGTGGTGATCACTGTGTAAAAAAAAAAAAACAAAAAAAAACTGGAAATGGATGGTTTATATTACTGATATCAGTAAGAGAAGAACATAATAATTGGTGTGGCCTAAATTTTATTTTCATGATAACCTAAGCGAATGTTAACAAAAAAAAAGTATACTTTACTTATGATTGAATATAAGACCTTTCATCTGATATTAAGTTTTCAATAAGTCCCAGACCTCTATTTGGTTTTCATAATTGAAACCAACCTATTTCTAAAATAATAAAAGCGTTCTATTGTTGAACCAATTGAAAAAGCAAAACTGCACAGGAATTGAGTTGGAGCAGCGACTTTTCATTCCACAATCAATAAAAGTAATAGGCAACGTGAAAACATATTGGACGTTGCCTCTGTAATAGTGATGATGCTAGACGATCTTCTAGCAGGCACGATCTGTTGAACAGTACGACTATTTATAATGAACTAGACTATCCGTGACCCGTTGGGTCAGTATGTTATATTAGCTATGGAATTCATGTAGGAGCGTGACACTTTTGGTGTAAAGAAAATAGTTTTTTGACATAACAGAAAGATATATATGAAAGTATATTAAAATGAAAAAAGAATATAGATAGATTTTTATGAGTCGTTCTGTTTATTATAATTGATTATTTTTGAAAAAAAAAATACAGTTACTGAATTATAAGTGGTTGACCATACTTATAGGTAAATGTGCACTGAACAGATACCATAACACTTATTATATTTAAATTCAAATTTTGATATATCTGTTTTTTACATCTTTCATTTCTGTATTAGGTTTAAGTTATTTTAAACCCCACTATTACCATGTTAAATTATAATTTCGAAATAATAACGTTAATATTTCAGCGTCCAAATTGTTCTTTTGTTTTTTGTTTATTTTAAACCCCACTCTTCCCATGTTAAATAATAATTTCGAAATAATAATGTTAATATTTCAGTGCGCAAGCCATGGGCGCATGCGCAAATGGATGTCGTAAACCGGAAAGTGGGTTACATACATCGTTACAAGATCATTTAAGTTTTATAATTATATAGATAACAGCTTTTAAACAAAAACATTAGAAAAGTAAAAAGGTTTCTTTGAAATGGGAAATATAAGAAAGACGATTTTTACTGAAACAAGACTAATTCAGTGGAAATTAAAACGAAAGAAAAAATGACAAATAATTCAAATGTAAATGGTGTGTGTTGTTTCATCTATTTAAAAAATAGATTTTTTTTACAATAACAAAATTTCTAAGGGAACTAAACTTTATTTAACGTGCATGTGAAATTATGTATGTTAAAGAAAATAGAATGCTGCACTAAATGAATTATGAAATTATGGAATAAACAAACTCTAATTAAACACATGAATTAAAATCGAACACGAAATAATATTTACATTTAAATACCATCACATTAAATAACATACATGAATATAGGTTTTGTTTAAATAAAAAAAAATATTAAGAGCGGGACAAGAGAGCAGGTGGCTTCCTTTATTTTTACAAAAAGGAAAACTCTGAGTGGGAGCAACACAATTAAACTACTTAAGTTTTGTTAGTATTCAAAAAAATTTAAACATTTTGTTCGCTAAAAACCGTAAATCTTCATTTCCCTACTAAAAAATTATTCAATGTACGTAATTTTTGGAATATGGCGCCTTTGTAAATACATCATAAATCTTCTTGCACTTTTAGAATTTTAAATTAAGCCGAATTCTTAATAAAAATCGAATTTTTGTGAGTTTTTAAACTTAGAGATTCAAAGTATACAAACTATTAGCAAATAAATATACATAAAAATTAGTTTAAAAGTGTTAATGGAAATATGATTAATTTATTTATACTTTGAACAAGGATAATCAATACGCTTTAATCATATATAAAAATAGGTATATAGTAATAATAAACGTGTACTTAAATTGTTATACAACTAGCAATTTGTAATAGAATTTCATAGATTTACAAACAAAAAAATGAAAAAGTTAACATAATTATTGTCGCGACTAAACCTTTCTTTGTTTATTGAATTCCGTTATAAAAAAGTTAAATATTTTTACACTTATATATATATATATATATATATATATATATATATATATATATATATATATATATATATATATATATATATATATATATATATATATATATATATATATATATATATATATATATATATATATATACTTAACAAATAGTGTGAAAGTTTCATTTATTATTAGGGGAACAGACTGGAAAAATCTCACGTGAAAAATATTTATTTAGCTGGTTTAAAAGCTAAATTTAATTAATTACCACTATTCCCACCAACAATTCACTTTTGTTTCTTAGATAAAAGGCAAATAAATTAACAGTTTCTGCTGTATTTTCTAATAATTGTAACAAATCGCAATGAAAAATTATTTGAATACGATTGAAGATCCGCTTTTCAATTAGAGTCACACGTGCATTAGTAATTAATTACACTGTTTACAAATATAAAACTTCAGAGTAATTTCCCGGAAGAAATACCCCATTTATATTGCACGTTCAAAGGTAACATAGGTTTTCATCTTTCCTAAATTACATGCAGTTGCTTTTGTACCAGTATTATAAACCCCTCGGCAATTTATTTGATAATTAACCAAAACAATTATCCTCCAAATAAATAATTCTGTAGGTTTGTGATCTCAGGACTTCACATGTACTATAAGAAGATACCGGGGATTTAGTTGTGAGGGCTGCAAGTACCAAAATCCCGGATTGGTGGGCGAATCACAGACAAAGTTCAGCTTTCTTTTAAATAAGCTTCCCAATAAAATAAAGCTTTCCAATAAAAGAATTAATACTTGGTTGATCGCCAAAAAAACCGCCGGTCAGCTCACTATGAAATGCAGATTAAGTTCAATATGCAAATTATGTCATCATATGTGATCACATAGTACAGACTTCGTGCAATGCATGACTGAGTTACCCCCAAACAATTATTTTAGCAAAGCTTCTCGTTTCCTAATTCCGATAGGGATGATCTATCTTATTATATCATATAAACCTATTAAACCATTGGTAATAGTAAAGATGTTTAAAAAAAACTTATACATAAAAAAGTGGTTTCAAAAGTAACCACTCGTTTTTTAACTTAAAATCTAAAACTGACGGGACTGAAACTATTTAACTATGTGCCCCTTTGTGCTTCCATTTTGTACATAGTCACTACCATTCTCAATACATTTTTATCAGCCTGTTAAACGCCTCGGTCTTAACAATCCGAGGTGAGTTTTGTCACTCCCATCTCTATCGCCACTCTAAAATCGACGAACTCACATCTAACAGTACTGACATCAACTACATAACCTTCGTTTACGTTTAACAGACGCTGCTCAATGTTGATCGGTTCAACTCTTACTGCATGAAAAAAAAATTAATGACGCATCTCTGCTTTTGAGGACCGTAAATGGCATTGGGTGATTTTTCTTAAATCTCATGCGACAATGACATTAAATTTCAACAGAAATTTAACATTAGTTCATGAATGTATCAGTTTAGTATGAAAAATTTCAAATTCAGAATCATATGTTTATCTTCTAAGTTTCAGTGCATATCATATAGTTTCCATTTTCCATAATGCATATGCTTTATAGAAAATAAACACTATATAAAAAGACACACAGAGATATACACATGCATACATCCATAGAAATACGCATATGTGTGTGTTTAACATTTAAGTTAATAATATTTAAAATATATAAGGTCTTGCTAATACATTATTACACAAGTCATAATTGTTAGCTGAGAATTACATGTGATTAAATAGAACCGGTTGCAAAAGGGTTTTTTTTCCTCTCAAGTTCTTAAATGATACCATTATCGATGATGTAGTAGTTCCAAAATTTTACCTTTTCAATTTTGATCTTTTATACTCAGTGACATTGTGTCATTCATTTTCAAAATTTCATGAATTCTAAAAATATAATTTGAAATTTGAAAGGTATCTTTACGATTTACATACATACGGTTTCAAAACTAGTTTCAAATTAATTGTCGCCACCTCTAGTCGTGATTTTTAAAAAATCCATTTACAAATAAGATAAATCGTCAAAATACATCCAAACATGTACCTATCTATCTATCTATTTGTCTGTCTGTATGTCTGTCTGTCTGTCTGCCTGTCTGTCTCTCATTCTCTCTCTCTTTCTTTCTCTCTCTCTCTCTCTCTCTCTCTCTCTCTCTATATATATATATATATATATATTACATAGAAAATGTGAGCAAGAAAAGTATAAAGGTTAATACTAAGCTTAAAGCAGTAAAAACGCATATTGTTAAAACTGGAAAAGAAAAAGGCAAGATATTTTCGTAAAAAAATATAATAAAATTATAAATTAAAATATTGCGGCATTAAATATTATTTTAATTCAATTAAACATTATATATAAATTCTTAATAATGCAATATTTTAAGTTAAAAATGTATTAAATTTTTACTAGAATATGTTGTCTTTTTCTTTTCCATTTTAAACAACAAGTCCGTTATCTTTTCTAAGTTTAATCTTAACCATATTACTTTTCATACTCGCATTTTTCTATGTAATCCATTATATTTTCAGTCTTTGCTTTGAAATAATATTTACATTGCTGTATTTAATATACGCATTGTCAACAATCCGTAAAAATAGTATTACCGACTTCTTAAATTGACTAAATAAAAAAAATCAAATGAAAAATTTAATTAAGTAAAAACAGAAAAAAGGGACAAGAGAAACAAAATTTATGGGCGGCATCGTAAGCAAAATATTATCAGCCCTTGTATTGCAATAAATATCACTTTTGTTAACTTTCACTATATAACCCAAATAATATTGCATTCGATCGACATTCCCGCTATGATTTATGAGGGTGTCGACAACAGAAAAGTTGATATGGTAACCAACAGCCAGTCAAATAAAATTGTTTCTAAAACCTCAATGTTAGAAAAATTGCTAGGTAACCAAAGGCCAATGAGAAGAAACCGTCTCTCACGTTTCTTACAAATTTAGAGGACTTTTGAACACCAGCAAATTTATTATAACTTTTGTTTTAAGGAACACTTTTTTATTTTAAAATAAAGCTGAGAAAGTTTGCTATGAACTGTGAAAATTGTTTGAAATTAGATTGCAAAATGAGTGGGGTGTAAAGCTTTAACGTAGTTTTAAATGAGTAAAACTTACAAAGTTAACCTACACTTAACCGTGTTTGAATATATATATATATATATATATATATATATATATATATATATATATATATATATATATATATATATATGAACAATGATTAATAAAATATGTTAAAACACATCTTGAAAAAGAGTTAAAAACATATTTAATTTTAAAAAGGAAGCATAAGATAAGTGGATAGTCCTTAATCCGCGGAGTTTCAACGAAATACTCTCCTTCTCATCAGAGGGCAGGAATTAGCAAAATGCAGGATCGGATGTTCCATGTAAAAGTATTTAATGAAACCACAAGTAAGTCACAGATCTGACTTGGATAAAAAAGGGGTGAGGTAAGGGGAATAGGAGGTAAATATATATATATATATATATATATATATATATATATATATATATATATATATATATATATATTACATATAAATGACAGGAATATATTATATATATATATGACAGGAGTTGTATTTGAAATCTATTGTATTGTAGTCTTGTAGAAAAACACCGCTGTGTTCTCGATAACGAAAATAAATGAAATATTTCAATAAATACCAGTTATAAATATTTGTTTGCTAGCATATAGTATAATGTATTGCGCCAGGATTGTAATGTATGTCAAGTTCTTAGAATTTTGAAAGATAACTCATCCTCAGGAAAAAGTATAGAAAATAACATGTGACAACCCTCGGTATATATGTGTTTGTGTCGGAAGTCGGAGAAAACATTTGCACAGTCAGAAAAAGGTTCACATATTTGTAAACCATGTCTGAAATGTAGGTCGGCATTCGTGTTAGATATTGTAAAATATTATTACAGCATTTATTATGATAATTGTATTATTAGGTGTGCTACTTATTTTTTTGCATGAGTACGCATTTTATTCCTTCTTTTGTGTTAAAAATAATAAAGAGAGATAACTTCGGAATGAAGTAGAGTTATATAATCTGTGTAGTATTTTATACATATTGTAACTATAATTATCTAACTACTGATTGGTTTATATATATATATATATATATATATATATATATATATATATATATATTACTAATTTATTGCGAATGTTCTTATGTAGTATTATTTGTAATATTGTAAGAGAACTTAATATTGTGGTAAATTTTGGCACAGATTACCTCTACATTCAGGGCGTGGAATCTTTTAGATTGCCGTAGTATGTGGTAGTATCATGCGCATATATTTCGACAAATCAACGTAGAATGATTTTTGAGAGGTCATTGAATAACATAATGAACAGAGTTGGAACAAGAATCCATCCTTGATGAATGCCAGCATTGATACTTTGATTTTAGGATTTCTGTTTATCTCCGACTACGTGTAAAATTTTATCTGAAAATAGATTCGATAGTGAAGAAGACATTTCCAACTAATCCATAGCCGGAAATGTGAAGTACATTTTTATTCCGAAGTCTATCATCTGTCTTTGATATGCCTAGAACTATTGCGATTTAAGAGAAACCCTCGTCGATATATTAATCATCCTATGTGAGCACAACAGCTGTAGATCTCTTAGGAAGCAAAGGATATCGCTTTTTGCTGAGTAGGTTGTTTGACAATTGATATATTTAACACGCATTCGAGCAACTTACTGACATGCAGAAGACCGATTTCTATCATTAATGAAAATATGATAAATTAAAATGCCTTTAATAAGTGTTATGAAGCATCTATATTTTAACCATCGATAGAACAGCTTTGTAAGAATGGGTTCTAGTTTCGGTTACAGCTTGTTTAGTACAATAATTCGAATATTGTCAGTACAAGTTGCTTTGCTGGCATTACAGTTCTTTATAATTGTATCAGCATCACGAACAGATATGTGGATGTTGTTTGGATGCTTTCCGGTCTTTGGGTGATATTCAGGAGGTAAGTGACCCCCGATGGTGTTGGATTCAATTTGATATAAAATTTTCGCCAAAGAATTTGTCTTTGTCAGATGAAGGTGAAATCATTCCAGGTTCGGAACAAAACCTTGTTTGCTATTCGCTAAAACTCAATGAGATAAATCCCCGTTCTACTTTGGGCTAAATAGACTAAGCATATGACACTCGTGGTTTCTATATTCTTTTTGGAGTGATTGAGTGCAATTCTAATGGCGTCTTTTGTTTCAAAGCATCTCTTATGTTTAAAGCAGTACAATTGGTAATTTTTCTCGTTCAATTGTGGCAACATATTCAGGGCTGGCTGTTTGTTTTTTGTTGAAATTTTCTTCGAGGTATGTAACTGTTTATGCCAGTGGTTAACCAATCAGTTAAATCAAATATTATATCGGACACATCCTTTTTAAATATAAAGCATAGGGATAGTTTCGATATGAACGTTCGGAAGCCGCCCCAATTAAACATCGAGTATCAATATATTGTTAAATGGAGAAAGTTAATTAGGGTTTTGTTACGCTATATTTTATCTTTACTTACACAGCCAAGTAATCTGAAGATCCTAACGGAAACAGAACTGAGGATGAACACAATTCAGAACATGTTGTTAGGAAAAGACGTGCGATTTGTCCATCAGTATCGGGTACCAGCGTGGAAGAGAGCGTCAGTTTTCACGTCTGAGAGATGCTGAGATTTATTATAATAGTACAAAAATAGGAATAAATTTATTATGAATCCGTCGACTGGGTATTCTGTTCGCGACAAGAAAGTGGTTTTCGGTGTTCTAGTTTCAATAATATCTCTCACCTGGCTCCTTGAACATTGTGTTACTTTTCGACATGATAGAAGGCTCGTATTACTTTTGGGATCTGTACACAACTGGTCAGCTTGTTGATGATCTGCAATCAAAAATGAAAACTGCTTTTCATCATACAATAATGAAATCATATCGGCTTCTATGGCGACAATTTTATCGTTCCATGTTGTATTCTAAATTTTCCAAAAATCGATGAACTCACATATTGCAAGAGTTTTGTTTTTCTGTTGTGTTTATAAACATATAAAAATACAAGCGCTCACACGCACACAAGTATACGTGCGTATTTCTTTTCGCATTTCTATTCTATTATCTATGTGTTATGCTATTTACGTAAGCCGCGCACACATAATAGAAAACTGCAAACTAGAAATCAATAAGTAAATAAGCACATGAATTTTAAAAATAACAACACAAAACAATGTGAACGCCCAAAAGCATAAGTATCGTTTTTCTTTTACATATTTTTTTCTTCTGCGTTCATTGTTGCCGTCTAATATTTTTTCAGTCGCTTGTAAACGTTTTACAAAACGCAAAAAAAAGACGGACAACTGGACGGCTGAATGGAATTGTCATTTGTTTGCCTTTTTGTTCACGCCCTTTATATAACGCCATCTCCCCCTCTCCTCCTTTTCACAACATCTCACCCCTCCCTCTCTCTCTCTATCTCTTTCTGCCTTTCCTCGTTTTCTATTCCTGGCGTTAAACAGGTAGATGCGAGACATATACAACAAATATGACCGTACGATAAAATGGGCATATTTCTTTGTATGTTGTTTTTTTTAATGTTTTTTTTTCTTACTCCATGTTTAGTTTTCGAATCAGGGCGAATGTTTATGCAGTTTGTTCCGAATGCAGTTTTTTCTAATCGACAAAAGTGTTTACATAATAACAATTCAGTCACATCTTATGTTGATTGGATATTAATAGCCTTGAAAACTTGAATGCATGTTGGAGAGACTTCGGATGCCTACTAGAAAGAACACGAATGCTAACTAGACACTGTACTTGAGTGTCTAAGGTTTCTCCGTACATTGGTTTGTCAAGTTAACCTGGCATAAATATACTATTCCTTATAAATTAACCCAGAATAAATATTCAACATCACATAGTATTTGTGGCCCAAATAGGATCTCCTTGGTAGTAGTACTCATGCGGAATAGTGTACCTTCTCCAAATTATGTTACTTCAAGTATATGTATGAGAGTCAAAAAGAATTTAATGGAATATTCGGATATCTATGTATCTCATATGCAAGAAATGTTACGTCGCAGGAAGTTGTCCTTTTATTTTTTGGAACTTCGATTATACGAAAAAGTCGTATGCCACACCATATAGAAGTTACTAAACAGTCTCTAATATTATCACTCAATTTGATAGTTTCACCATCAATATATGCAATACATCTAGTCATCTTGTAATAGACTAAATTTGTCCAACTGTAATCATATTTTTTTAGGGAAAGCCGATAGTTTTATTCTAAACATTGACAGGTCTTTTCCATTAATCACGGAATAATTACCTTGAAAAACACAATGCTTAGACACGTGCATTATGTAAGAGTAGACATATTACGTAGAAACTAGCCTGCGAATTTATTTCCAGTGTCGTATTAATAAACTGAACACAACTTGATGATGTTGGTCAACAAACTTGTTAATTATATGCGTATGGAATTCATTTTATGTTAGTATAAATACAATGAATAACGAAATAATTGTAGTATTATTAACATGCTATTGGTTTATTGTACTAAACGATAAACATCAGCAATTTACAAGATGAAAAATATTAGGTTATCTCACCATCAAATTGTAGAATACGTGGAAACACATCCTATGATGTGCAATGTCCTCATCTTTCGATTATGAAGGATTCATGTAAATTGCGAATCTGGATTGACACAGCTGTAGGTCAAAGTAAACAAAGCGCATGGACTAAGTGAGGGAGTGTAACAAAAACAGGGAAATTAAATGGCGCAACCTCAAATATATGGAGCCTAAAAGATTAAGTTTTCTTGTCAAAGCTATCTTATCAGTACCATTCAACCTTCATGCCGGGCGTTTAACTACACACGATCGATGCAGAACATGTGGGAAAACTGTCAATCTCAAAAATATATTCTCATTGGATCTATGCAATTCATAAGATGCTACACCTGCAGACACAATGAAGTATTGAAGAGTGTTGCGAAGACATGTTGTGTGAATGCTAGTGAAACTAAACATATTACAAGTAGAGCAATTCGTTTTGTTAAGGAAGGAAATACATCAAAATCTTTATATAAAAATAGCCAGAGATCGTCATTGCTTGATGGCTGCACGGACTGGCGTGTTGCATTTGAATTAGAACGTAGGCTCGTATTTCCAAGTAAATAACGTTAACGGATCAGCGTCCGGATAGGATCAGTTGGTCCGTTAATTTGCAACAAGTTTTTTTCTCGTTGAATTAGCAGTTCAATTTGAGTAACGATTTGGCACTGCGAATCAGCCTAATTTGGAAAGATATGAAAGTCTACGAGAAGAATGTATGAGACATGACTGGAGAACCATTGTATTTCCTATCGAAATCGGATGCCGAGGTTGTATTGTGAACTCAACCTCCACGTTCTTCAATAATCTTGGTCTTTCTCCGTCAGACAAGAAAACATACACAAAAAATACAAGACAAGGCTCCATCTGCATCATCGTGGATGAGGCAATCTCACAGATTGGCAACAATCCAACAAAATCTGGTGGTATTATCAGATATTTCTGGCGCGCTCTGGGCTAGCGGTAATGATATTTCGGCCCCGAAACCATGCCTGAACCCAGAGTCATCATATGACTATGGCTTTATTGTATCAAAGGTTATATATATATATATATATATATATATATATATATATATATATATATATATATATATACAGTGAGAGATATCGAGATATGTTGCAAATCAGTCAAGCGCCGATCGTAGGAATGCGAGACGTAAATAAAATAAATTAATTATTAAATACTTTACATTAGAGATTTTAGAGATGTATAGTGACAGTGTTAAAGATTAACTTTACATTTTATAAAACAAAAATATCACACGCTGCATCATATTAGGAGAACACCCGGAGAAAGCAGCTATAGATTTAAAATAATTAAGCATTCACTATACCAAGAAGACGACACATACCATGTAAAACATCTTCCAATTATTTGATAAACATACCCCACTATCTAATTAGCTTTATAAAATTTTCAATAGAACTATTAAAAACAATTTATTCTTCATATTCGTACATTTCATAACAACAACCACAGCCAATCAACAATGCCACCACTGCTTATGCATAGAAGGTAAACTGATGAGGAGGTTGAAAAAGAAGATCTAGAGGGTACGACTCTCTACCCTTTCTTAAGTATGAATTTATAAAATGTACTCAGATATAGTTTCTGCTGAGCACCACGAAAATACGAAACCATAAACAGAATTATTACTGCTTGCTTCCGTATAAAATTATTCACGCACTTTCTATGATCTTATGTTATCCTGATCGGGTGTTTAATAGGTTCTTGATTATGCCCAAAGGTCTCTCACAGAGTAACGATTTACAATGCCTCCCCACGGGATAGAGTTAGACACTAGTGTCGATTTCTTAACGTGGAGAAAAAGAGCAAAAATAAAACATTGTCTCAGTCATGAAGGATACATTACTAAGAGACAGCGAGTAATTAAATATCAACATCTAAAGAACAGATACTACCCAATTGTTTAAATATTTTTATTAGCGTGTAAAAAAAATATAACAATAAAGATAATGCACTAATTCAATTGTGTCGAGTGTGCGGAGGGGGGAGAAGAAAATAAGTGTAGTGGTTAGTAGGACCCTCACAACCTCGTCTAGTTGATATCCCGCCTGTTCCACTTCGGTTTATAAAGGAACCTGGGTTCCTGCGGGCCGGTCTTTAAGTGAGGATGGTCTCTAGATGGGACGAAATGGAGAAAAGAAAATTATTCACTTTGATCTTGGCCCAAAGCTCCCACAGCGTAGCGGAGGAAAGGGGCGTCTTACATTTCTTTGACATTAGTGTCCGAACACCGACCCCACAGTTTTATTATACCATCCCTATTTTTAAAATCAGTATTTTAGTTAAAACATACTTATCAAAGTATTATTATGTACATCTATATCAGAAACACTTGTAAACGTTATTCTTTTAATTTTTAAATTTTTTATTTCCATACTTTGTGGACCAAGCGCGAACGCAGTCCTCACAATTTTAATGAACCACGGTTCTGCCAGAGCAAGCATACCCATTCATGTGTCTCGATACATCTTTCATCATTATATGTGATCAGTTTTCTATAATAGTCAACCATATAGGAGCCTATTTGTGACCAGACAGGCACGAAGATGTTCAGCTTCATAATATATATATATATATATATATATATATATATATATATATATATAAAGTTGAACGTGTGTGTGGGTGTGTGTCTGGTCACGAATAAGCTCCTATATGGTTGACTATTTAACAAAAAACTGTTTACATATAATGATAGAAGATGTATCGAGACACATGAATGGGTATGTTTGATCTGGCAGAACAGTGGTTCATTAAAATTGTGGGGTATTCATTCGCGCCTAGTCCACAAAGTATGGAAATAACAAGTTTAAAAATTATAAAAAAAGGTTTACAAGTGTTTTTTACTATAGATGTACATAGGGATACTTTGATAAGTACGTTTTAACTTAAATATGGATGGTATAATAAAATTATGGGGTCTGCGTTCGCGCCTGGCCTCCATAGAATGGAAATAGGCACGAACTTTAATAAAAACGTTTTATATCTATCTGCGTAAGTATACTTTGATAATAATATTTCAGTTTGAAGAAATATGACATAATAAAATTATGGGGTGTTCGTTCGCACCTGACCTCCATAGAATGGAAATTTGTCGCAAAGTTTAACAAGTTTTTTTTAAATATAGATTCACAGAATATTGTGTGCGTCTGTCGGTCGGTCTGTCCGTAACACTTTTGTGCTTGGCCTTTTTGGTTAAGATCAAAGATTTGTTGTTAATAGATGTTGTTCTTAGCTTTTTAAGCTTCTCTTGGCCTTTTGGCCAAGATTACATTCACATCAAAAATCATTCACATCAAAAATCCGCCTTGTGCCTAATTTGCTCGGTGAGGGAGCATATAAATACAGTTTTCTTCGCCTTTTGGCCAAGATCAAAATGTAGTATCTGTTCCGGCAGATACTGCAAGCAAAGACCATATGTGGGGGCAACTCCACATATAAGACCTTGGTCAATGTAGGGGCAACCCTTCATACCAATTGTCACTATCCAGCTCCCCTACTCCCCGGGGAGTTGGTCCCCATTTCCCCTTCACTCCTCACTTTAAAAATCGGCCTTGTGCCTAATTTGCTCGGTGGGGGAGCAAATAAATACCATCTGTTCCGGCAGATACTGGGAGCAAAGACCATATGTGGGGGCAACCCCACATATAAGACATTGGCTAATGTAGAGGCACCCCTTCATACCAATTGTCACTCTCCAGCTCCCCTACTCCCCGGGGAGTTGATCCCCATTTCCCTTCACTCCTCACATTAAAAATCGGCCTTGTGCCTAATTTGCTCGGTGGGGAAACAAATACATGCCCTTTTCTTCGCCTTTTGGCAAATATCAAAGTGTAGTATCTCTTCCGGCAGATACTAGAAGCATAGACGATATGTGGGGACAACCCCGCATATAAGACCTTGATCAATGTACGGGAAACCCTCCATACCAATTGTCACTATCCAGCTCCCCTACTCCCCGGGGAGTGTGTCCCCATTTCCCCGTCATTCGTCACATTAAAAGTCCGCCTTGTGCCTTCTTTGCTCGGTGGAGGAGCAAATTAATACCCCTTTCTATGCCGTTTAGCCAAGATCAAAGTTTAGTATCTTTCTTACTGCATGCTGTACTTATTGTAATATAGAGTAGCGAATAACTTTTCTGTATTAATTTAATGTAAAATGATCACCCACTTTACAACCAGTCAGTCGCAAAGCAATTCAAGTCATTCTCCAGATCATTCAAGTTGTTTTACAAGGATTCCAGTTATTTTTTAAGCATTCAAGTCATTCTTAAGGTCATTCAATTCATCCTTAATTTCATTAAAGTCATCAAATCATTTACTTTTTTATTTATTTAAGTCATTTCAGCTCATTTTTCGGTCATTTTAGTTTATCTTTAAGAATTTCATGTCAATCCTACATTCACGCATTCATTCATTACACGAGAGCATGCGACTAATGGCTATCGGCCTTGTTCATTTATGATACGATTTTATTTTCACGCTTTTGAAAGATTGAGTCTTTCTTTCCTTTTTATTATTTGATCATTCATTATGATGATGATTACAATAAATTCATTTTAATTTTTACAATCGATAGCCTTTATACAGCTTTTTTCCTTTTTTGTTTCTGGTTTTCTCCCTTTTATCTCCTACTTATTGCTTGGTGATATTGTTTTTCTTAAGACTCAGTTTGGCAGTGTGCATTATTATGTCAATTATTTTCTTTTCTTTTCTTTTTCTACACTTTAACTTTTTTTATTTCCAAGACTTCATCTTCTTTCTTGCCCTTGTTATGATTTCTTCTCTCTCTATTTACCCCCCCTCTATTTCATCGTTACTGGATTTATTTCTCTCCAAATTATAAACAAACTATATATATATATATATATATATATATATATATATATATATATATATATATATATATATATTCTCGCGGCCTTCGCCCCCACCCATTCTCTTTTTTCTACGAAGGGATGTTCCAAAAGTGATACTTCCTATTTTGTATTCAATTGAATCGATCAGAGAGGATTGCAAATTACATATTTATGATGACTGGACTTATGTAACTGATGAATCCGTTAGTGTTATCTCTCGGTAACAGATTTCAACGTTTTGAGCCTCTAAAAAACCCTGTCATGGATGTATGTCAGAAGCAGGTATGCGGAATTAGAATTTTATCAAAATGCACTGGAAATGAGTGTGACTATGAGATGGTACAACTTCCCTCTTTTTAACTAAGAATTATTTCTGTTACATACAAACAGCCTCACTTGACGAGTGTGTTCGTTAATACGCACGCGGGACACCCACACACACACAACTCTCGTTCATCACTGGCAAAGGTGACTTAAGAATGTTGGTGATTATGTAGAAAAAATAAATTCTGGAACACAAAAGGCCGTTCAATTTGATGGTTATACTTCTGTCTTCGTTGCTCTTCAACTTTTGGAGTTAAAAGGAAAAGCTTTACTTTTGAAACAATTACGTATATTCATAGCGAACTTTCTTTGTTTCGTTTCCCTTTCTCGTTAAGGTTACGTTAACCTTTCAATGCCTTACTCATTAATTCAGCCTATCTTTGACTCTTTTTAGAATTGCTTTTATTTCCCAAGACTATATTTCGTTAATTCAAAAATCACCATCATTTTTTCACATTTCTCTCTCACAGAAGAAATTTGCTTTGCTATAAAAACAATTACCCCCTTTTCAAAAGGAGTCACTCAATTTAAAGATAAGTCAAGTTGACTTAAACAGAAGAAAATCATATACCAAAAATGTGAAAAAAATAACATTACAGACGAAAGGTGCGTAAGGCGACATTTCACTTATTTTCCCCTAAAGTTTCCACAATTTTATTGGCAATAGAACTTTGAAAATTAGTCGGAAAGAGAAACAATTTTCAAAATCCTATCTTTCGGGAAATTAAAGAAAGACGCCGTCCCTCTTGGGAAAGGTTCATGACCCGGAGAATAATGCAGATTAATTAAAAGATTAGAAAGAGGTATGAAGAGAAACGGTTTTAAATGAACGTAGCGAAGGGGGTCGTGTTGAATACGCAATTTAGTATTGTGTGTGTGTCTCCATGATTCATTCACTCTCATAGCAGAATTTAGCGTTATTAATCATTGATAGGTCATAACAATAATATGGCGCAAACAATCCCGTTAAAATGACGGAACGAGCTAGTATTTGCGGAGTTAGTGGATTGTAAAACTAAGCGAAAACATGCAGAGAGTTAGACAGTAACAATGAGTAGGAAGATACGAGAAATGAATATCGAGCATATAAGATAGGGCGCCGTTATACATTAATATATACAGAAGAAAAGGCAAGGAGAGATAATTACGTATATGGGCAAATAATTAATAAATATAAGAAAGAAGTTGATATAACAGAAATGCTGAAAATAAGAATAAGATGAAGAATGGAAATCACGCCAAATGTTGAAAAAGAACATTACACCATTGAGAAAGAAAGTGCAGTGCAAAACTTAAGATCGACCATTTACACATACTTTTACAAATATGTTTCCTTCGCATTCTGGTCCAAATGTAAAACTATATAAATACAATGATTAGAATAGCCTTTTTTGCTACCACGTATATGTGTGAGAAGGATGTCCGACTATAATAATAGAAGTGTGTGGAACAGAATATAACATACCATTCGAGTTGGTGTGCAATCTATAATTTTTTCAACCAAATGCGATAAACATTCAAAATCTGTTTGTTCTCCATCAAAGTATTCTGTTCTTGATTAAACACACTTGTTTCATCCTGATTACACAATGGCATAAACAAAGATCGTTTTCCTAAAATATATCGTATAAAGTGACTTCAAAATGTTATTAACATCGATAGGGGAATGGCTAGCTGCATTTGCTTTTGTAACCGTGCGACCACATTGCTATGTGGATTGCAAAGAACGATTTGGTATCTTTTTGTGTGAAGCACAAATGATATTATACTTTCTTTTAAGTCACGTTTTTAAATATTGTTAATGTTTAATACAATTCCTACACTATTTCAAATGTTTGTCTTTTTTTAGAAAGTTGAAAGGGTGATGTAGTATATCCTCTGTTATAATGATTCCATCTTTCTATGCATATCTTCCTTAAGGGGTTAGTGCAGTAAATTTTCTGTTGTAATGAGAATATTCTCCCAAGCATTATCTCATCCCTTTTTGACGAGGAGAGTATATTTTTCCTTCTGTGATCATAATACATTCCTCTCATAGTATTGCCGTTCGTTTGGAGAGTAGTGTATTATCTGTTTTAATATCCACAATATCCTCTCAGAATTATTACCTTTTTAAGAGATAGTGTATCACTTGTTCTAGTATCGTTGGTTATGATACTCTCAGTTACTATCTGCTAATTACAAAGGCAATGTAACATATGCTCTGTTGTCACAGTGGCATTTACCTAGGATATTAAAATATACGACTATATAAAGCACATATGTACTAGTTGGTTTGTTTCTAATACAATTGTCATTTGCTACGTGACCATGTTAAACGTCTGGTTGATTTAATTAACTATTCATCTTTCACAAAACAAATAATGATTGTGACACCCGCGGTTTACATCAGAAATTATATTTCTTGGATCGTTATCAGCATATCATATGAATACGAAAGTTTTGTTGTTGGTGTTGGTTTCCCCTCAATTCTTCTTGACGGGATTATTTTAAGAAAGACATAGTATACTTACAGGAAGGATAACGTTAAGCTTGCCAACGTTCTAATTGAAAGTGAGTTCTGTAGATAAAACTGGATTCGAACTTAAGGCACCAATATTGTCAGTCCGTTTCGTTTTCCAATAATCGTATCTTATAATCAAAATCAAATTAAATATTAAACGCACATGATAGTATTTCTAAAGATGGTTTATCATCCGGGTTTGTAATTTTGTTTTCTTTACATATTTAAACAAATATTTTTTTTTTACCTAATTTGATAAGTTCTGGTTAACTTTTATAAATCATAGAATAAACACGTGTTTATAGTTGTGTGCATGCATATTTAGGTTGCCATCTTAATAGTTTTCATATGTAGATGTATAAATCTGATAACATTTACTTTTGATTTCTAATATCAGTCAATCATTCTGCAACAAGCAATATTTAGGTGGTTGCATTTTATTTTATGCTTATATACTCGCTAGTTTATTAAGAGAAACTGCAGGCAACAATAGATGATGTTTTTCATAATCTGCGTGACAAGCAACTTTATACGAAGTGCCTTAAATAAATTTCAAAACCTTTTCGTATGGGATATTTTATTTATAATACACACACGTAACTCTAACTCCTTCGAAGTAACAGCCTGTGGTTGCAATGCAATTGTTGTAGCATTCCAACATATTCTGGAAGGCTCTATGGAAGTCCTCTTGTGTTAGCGTGTCAATGACCCTCGTAACAGCCGCTTTCATTTCCTCAATTATCTCATAATAACCGCCTCTTAAGTTTCTCTTGAGTTTAGAGAATAACCACAGTAAGTTAGATCTGGACTATAGGGAGGCTGAGGAATGTCCTGATGCTTATCTTGGCACCTGAAAACGTATTTTCCGATCTTCTCAGATTACTACTGGGACAAATTTTACGCAAATCATTCGTATCTGTAGTTCCTAGCGAATAATTTGTGTATAGTCCCATGTATTGTCTCTGTAGACACATGCCGATCAGTGATATTCTTTTATTTAACTAATCAGCTCTAGTTTTCTGACTTTCTTACGCGTCACACATCCATTTTCTCATCTCTCACTAACTCTATGTCTTTCTAGAATATCTTATGCCACACTAAATGTGATGCTCGATTCATGCAAAATGGTAAAAACCAGTTTAAAGCATTCCATACAATTCTGATAATTCTTTTCTAAATTTGAAAACAAATATTGCATATTGTTATTCTAAATTGTCCTTAGATCCAGATTGCATTTTTGAAATTTACCAACTGTGACGATCAGACTTTAGTAGAGTGTATTCACATTTCTGCGCTGTATCTGTTCATTTAACCTGAAATCACAAAAATTGCTCGGTGATCTCATAAGATGTATAGCAATAATATGGTGAATTCTCAAGAGTTTACGACAATTTTACAGGATTGTAAAAAAAATAAATGTGAAAACTTATCAAAGGCACCTCGGATTTTCAAGTCGGATTTGCTGGTCCTCAGAAACAATTTCATATATAGATACGTTTCCACAATCACCGTATACCATTATTCTCTCGCCAACAAGATTGTTTCTGTCTGGAATTTGAGTTGAAATAATTCTGTTTAGTATTTGAATAATCTCTGTGCAATTTCAGTTGATATCCTCAAGATACTCTCACTCTTCGGCATTTTAGGACCTTTTTGAATGCCCTAACAGGTTGTGAAACTACTTTTTAGGGGGGGAGTTCATTTGGTTGGAAGTAATTTTTCTTCTTCTTGTTCTTGTTCTCCTTCTTCTTCTTATTATTACTACTACTACTACTACTACTACTACTACTACTACTACTAGTCTTGTTATCAATTTGTTTTATTTGTAAATAGCAAAGATATTCTTCCTTCCGGTATCATAGTTTTGTACATTTGGAAGGATACTATATATTAAAAAAAAAAAACGGTACACAGAACTTCAGAGGAGGAGGTAATGAGAAAGTCGTATCATGAGGAACCAATATTACAGCCTCGAACCAAAACAGAGGATGACAATGTCGGATGATATGACAACTGAACAGATCAAACACGACACCTGTTATAATGGTATCACGAGTAATGAACATGTACTATATTGCCCCTTCAAGGTAATGCCTGGAAGGACTATATCGTGAAAATTTAAAGAATACAACCCTATCACGCAAAGAACGACATCAAGTTGAGAAGATTCATATCGTCTTGAAAAAATAGATAGTAATGTCCGGGATGACAATGTAATGATGAACGGACATATAGTGCCCTGAGCTCAACGAAGGAAATAATATCTTGTAATCTTATTGTTTATATAGCAAAACATATACTATACCACTCCTCCAACATAAAAATGTAAATGCTAAGAGGATCCTCTCAGAACAGGAGTGGTAATTCCTCTTAGTATGGTATCATGACAAAAGATAATATACGAACCCACTGCTATAAGAAGATGATCCCTTGAAAACATTATCTTTTCCTCCAAAGAAGGATGGAATATTTAGTTGAATATAGTTAATTAAAAAAGAATAATCCTATCATAACATAACCGCTATTACACTAGGCATCCCATTTAAATCTAATAACATAATATATTATATCAATTTGTTTTATTCATTTAAACATTCCTTGTCATAAAATTATTGCTTTTGATGATACTTAAGATTTTAGCGGAAATCAAAGTGTAGTATCAGTTTAACATCCTGGTGGTATCAGACGTTTCTTTATCAATGAGACGATGTCGTATATATAAGATAATATGTCAATAAAAATTACAAATGTATATACGAATATTAATTTATTATAAACAATGTTCATAATACCTAAGTTTATTTTTAAAAATCTATGCTGTTTGTAAATGCCTGGAGTACTATATAAAAGGTATTTAAAATAATTGTATGCAGAATTAGACAGGAATAATCCATTTTAGTTTTAATATCGTAATGGTGGCTGCAAAAAACTTTGAACTTTGGGATTGATCAGCTTTTTATAAAAAACTTAACTATAGGTGTTAATAGGAGCAATTGAAGTATAATGAGGGAAAGAGATTAATAAGCAAAAAAAAAAAAAAAAAAAAACAGGCGAAAGAAAAAAGAAAGGGAGAAAGATAGTTTTTAGTAACAAAAAAAGAAAAGGAATGCCGGTGAATTACGTAAAAGCGATGGAAACACGAAGAGAAAAAAAGAAAAACAATCAAAACCGACAGTACCAACGCATGATTTAGATTTAATAGATGTTCAAATATAAGTGTTTAGTTTGAAAATAAGGAAGACGAACACAAAGAATGCAAACGTGGTAATAACAGGAATCAACATATTTGCGCGATTTGTACATATGTCATCGCCAATATGTTGTATACATTATGCCGAGCGAAACACATCGAGAGAGAAAAAATGACAAATTTTTCGACAAAACGGCAAATTACAAGCGAGATTGTTTAAATGAAAAAACGGCAAATTACAAGTGAGATTGTTTAAATGAAATAGAAAAATAAGCAGGGTTAGATTGATATTCCTGGAGTCTTGTTGGCTGGTGTTTTTACAATGCAACCGAAAACCATCGAGAATATTTGGAAGAATATGAAGGAATCCCGCAAAGTGACATCAGTAGAAATAGAAGAAAACGGACAAATACGAGATATGGAAAAATGTGAATGTAGAAATAAATAAGAAAGTGAAAGTAGGAAGGGAGAATATTAATTAGAGATAAGGAGATTTATAGTAAACAAAAGAAATAAGATAAAAATCGAAGAAAAAATAGATAAGGTGTATATATATATATATATATATATATATATATATATATATATATATATATAATATAGGTAGAGTGAAATAAATACAGATATGCAGAGACATAAATTTAAACAGGATACGGAGAAAGACATATACACACGAAAAAAATTAAGGTACACACGCAAACACACTCGCACCAACACTCGTATATATATATATATATATATATATATATATATATATATATATATATATATATAATTGTATATATATACTTATATTTATATATATATATATATATATATGTAATATATATATATGTGTGTGTGTGTGTATCTATATATATATTACATATATATATATATATTTCTGTGTTTAAATATATATATTATGGTTTGTATATATTCATTATAATATCGTAGACATTGTTTCAAATAACAAGCCAATGAAGATATGTTTCCGATTTCAGAGCGCATATAATCATTACCAGCATTTCATTGACTAAAGTCAAGTATTAATCTACAATCAGAACTTTTTTTTTACTTCTGCGATTGCCTCTAGTTTTCGTTTTGCGCGGGCTTCGATATTCATAAATAAATATATTGTATTTAGTCTAGTTAAATGCTGGTACGGGGTCCATCATATATCAGCAACAAAAAACACGTCATTTAAAAACAAAATATCCCCCTCCCCCCAAAAAAACACATTAAAATTCTACTTTAAAGAAAACAACAAGCGTAAAATATCATCATAAATAGCATCAAGTAAAAGGAAGCATTGTATTAT
Source organism: Euprymna scolopes (assembly GCF_053919585.1). NCBI lineage: Eukaryota > Metazoa > Mollusca > Cephalopoda > Sepiida > Sepiolidae > Euprymna > Euprymna scolopes. The sequence goes on from NC_136484.1 coordinate 132,113,247, forward strand.
AAAATAAAGTTACTTTTATAAAATCTGAATTTATATTTGGTAGAATTTTTACCCTCAACTATCAGCTAGATAACATATGCGTGTGGGGTAAGGCTATTTACATAATGATTAAACTGACAATATGTTTTTTAATATGCTAAGCAAGTGGCAGTTTTTGGTCTTATCATTTAAATTATGTAGTAATTAATATCTTTTTTTTAATTTCGAGATTTACAATATTTTTTTAATAGTTTTTAAATAGTCATTTAATATTATATTGGAATTTTGTCTGGTTTTAAATTTGGGGTCGAAAATGAATAATCGTAGCTTTGCCAGTTGGCACTAAGATGACAGCTTGATAGTATTCCAAGATGTTATTCGATTTTACTTTTTTGCTTTACGAAATGTCAACCGTGTTTTATTTTTTCACGTGTAGAAATACAATACCTCCCATAAATGTTCATAGCATATGGTTAATTTAACACATACCAGTATTTTATCAATCGTAGTTTCAGACTTTTATGAACGGTAAAAAACAAGCATTTAAACGTCCGTTACATGACGTTACTCTATAAAATTTTGTAATCAATAAACTCTTAGAGTTATAATCTGCTTACAGTTATATGTTCGTACAATATGCAGTTCTAAGTTATTTATCCAATTATTATGATTTTCGAACAGGGTGTCTTGTCGCAAGGAATGCTGCAGTTAGCTATCCTTATTCCAATTTAATTTTATATAAAGGGGGAATGGACAAGTAATTCCTTCCAAAAAATATTTCTGTTTTTGTGAAACAACGAGTTGTTTAAAATAATAAATATTCACTAAATATAATGTTATGGCATTTTAATGACTAGAATGTTGGCATTTTATGAGCATTATCACTTTTTAGAATTCTAGAATATATCAGATTTACATTAAATTTTATACATATTCTGATGGTTATTGTCATCAGTACTTGTTCACTTGGAATAAACTTTTCTTGTCATTATGAAAACGAGTCTTATTACCCCCTTGGGAAAATATCACTACGCAATACGAGACAACAGACTGTGTAACTAACAGTTGGATAATGGCGAATACATTTTCTTGTTCAATATATGTTTGAGCCTTTTTTATAGCTATCTCCTTGGGACAGAACAAGTATTCGACCTAACAACATTGTTGTCGAAGGATCGACCGAACAACATCGACCTTCCGACGAAATATTCAAACGAGCAAGATATTTCAAAAACACTAACAACAAATCACTAAGTGTCGCTACCATTTTAAGAATCACCAAACAACTCTGAAAGTTTGATTGAACTCTACAAGAAGATGAACATTTTTTAGAAAAATTAGGAATCACTAAAAATAATAAAATATATTTACGAATTAAAATATTTGGAGCTGATCTTTTCGTTTACGTAAAAAGTGACTTGTAAATGTTTTTTATTTTTACTTTGTGTTTAATCTCACATAGAAAATGGAATATTGTAGAAAACCACACATAATTGTAACACTTTTTCTGCAATGGAAAAACTGAGCTTTCCTTGTGAGAGAGATCTGAGTTAAAAAAAAACTCAAATCACTCTTGCAAGGAAAGCTCGTTAAATAAAGATTTACATTATGTTAATCGGTAAGAGAATAAAACACGTAGAAAATTGTAAATCATATGTAACACGTTAAAGTAATATTCAACCTTTTCTTTTTCTTACAAAATGAAAAGAGGAAACCATGGAAGACTTAAAATCAACAATGACACACCTGAGGAGATAGCTATTTGAACTCGAATAGAAAGTAGGAGAAAGATGTCAAAAATTCTTACTAAGATAAGAGAAGGCAGACTTTGACCAATATATAACAAGTTATAGAAAGTAAAATAGCATTATCACAAAACATAAACTGGACAGCCATTGTAAAAAAGGACAAGATATTCATTTCGTAGTTTAGAAGATATGAGTATCTGTATAACATATTTATGACACCATAAAACTCTTAACAGCAATTTTCAACCCGAAAACGTTATTTTATAGAAAGTTGAAATGCCTAAATTTTACCAAGAAAGATGGACAGTAAGACATACTAACATACAAGAGAAAGAAGATAAAAATAAACGTAAATATGTGACGCGAAAATAAGAACAAATATAAAAGTGCAGTTAGATTTGGGAGTCAGGTTTATCAATAATTAATTTACATACATTTTAAAAATAAAATAAACCTACCATGATAAAGTATTGCAAAACAATCAGAATTGTGAAAATGTAAGAAATAAAATTTGAAAGTGAATTAATCACTGATGTTAGATTGAACGGTACGACAGACAAATTAAAAGTGTCCGTGTTAAGAAATTTAAATTCATTTGGGAACATAAAGGGAAGACCGTCATACCACATTATAAAGAATATAAATGACCCCCAGAACGTCCGCAGGGAAAGCGCTCCTAATAAACTGTGGAGATCGAACAACAAACGAAGAGCCTACCTAACGGAAAGTCTTCAAGAGCATTCTAAATGCAGCAAATTTTACGCATAAAATAATTTAGTGATAGTGAAAATAGATATTTTAGGCTATTATAATAATAAAAATATTAGGAATTTTTACGGCTATATTAAAGAATACCATAAACCCATATATATATATATATATATATATATATATATATGTATATATGTATATATATGTATATATATATGTGTGTGCGTGTGTGTGTGTGTGTGAATAAAAATAAAAATACCTAGACATTAAAAGTCAGTAACTGAAACTAAAATAGCGTATATAAGATCCCTTAGAACATGTTATCAGATACATATTAACCACAGATAAAATAAAATAACAGCATATCTGATACTGGTTAATTAATCAAAATATAAGCGTATAAAATATATATAATAAATGAAATAAATAATATAAATTATATATATATATATATATATATATATATACTCGGTTTTTTTTATTCAAAAGTAATGGACTAATGAATTCAACGAGGTTATTCATTGAACTTTTGAATAGTCAAGTCGCTGCCTGATGATATCTGTTGTTTGATTGAAACAAGTGGCTATTTGTAGCAGCAGGATGTAACCATGTTTATATAACAATAAACAAGTATATATATATATATATAGATATAAAGAAATATGAAAAGTAAAATGGAATATAATAAAAAAGCAAAGAATCACGAGTTAACGCCCTTGAACTAAAATAAAAGGAAGACAAAAGGTTAAAGAATTAATAAGATAGATTAATTACCTCCCTTGAACCAACCAAGACTAACCTATTACACCGGAAGCCATGCCAATTAGGAACAGAATAGGCCGACATTAATTTGAACATACATTTACTGAAAATAAATTAAATACAAAATTAAAAAAATAGAAAATTGATATTAAAATAACATAAAATATATAGAAATAGAGACAAACTATATTTAAATAAAAATGAACATCATTATAAACAATATATGCGGCCCTGCTTTTTCCTCAAACAGAAAACAACATGTCTGACGAGAGCCTACAATTAGTTACTATTTACTATTAACTGGCCCCCCTTATGTTAGGCTTCAAACCAACGGTACCACTGTTTTTTTCTGACCTTGAGTACAATTATATATATATATATATATATATATATATATATATATATATATGCCGTTGCATTTAATAAGTTTTCAGACATTTTCATTATGAGCAGTTTTATTGATAGTACACACATCAAACTCTAGTCCCTTTTAAAGCAATGCCCTCCTGCTGCAATGTGGTCGATGTACCGTTCCTATAACTTCTAAAAAGCCCCATGGAAGTTCTGTTATGTCGTCGGGTTAATGACCCTCGTCACAACCTCTCTCGTCCCCCTCCATGGTCTCAACGTCAGCCCTTAAGGTTTTCCTTAATCTAAATAGAATGACAAAAAGGATAACCACAACTCACATGCGGCAAGGTGTGGACAATAGGGCAGATGAGGAACTTTCTTGATACTTACCTTGGTCAAATAGTCTGTGACAAGGATGGCGTTGTGTATGGGTGCATTCGCGCAAATCTTCCGCATTCTCAGTTTCCCGGGAAATTGTGTGCAGAGTTACCATATAAAACTGTGCATTTATTATTTCTATAGACACACGACCCTACTTATTACTGAAAGTCCTTATTTGGCCACAAATCTGGTAGTCTGACTTACTTCTCGCACAGATCTTTGATTCTCTTGAGTACTACTCACAAACTCATGCTTGATTGATGCAAGATGGTTCAAAAGCAGTCTGGTCCTTGATATGACCTTAAAATATATCCAGTGGTGAGGCCCCCACTTGCGGGCTTTGGGGAGTGTGGAGCCACCCTTTAATTACCATTGCTCCCAGGTCCACTCTGACCCGGAGTGGTAGTACCTGTTAGGGTTCCAACTATGGGTTAAATAGGAACCGACTTGAAAACAACAAATATATTCTATGAAAAATCTTAACAATCTTTGGATTCGGCATTAAATAACCCGAAAAGTATTGATATGCCGTAAAACAAAAACAACCAACCAACCAACAGCAGTCTGAAGCATTCCATAAGTTTCCCATATATTTTAACGCAATTTATATTGGATATCATGTGTGTAATGTGTATTTCAGTCCAAATTGCACTTTTGCAAATCACCAGCTGTGATCATAAGTAGAGTGCTTTCCAATTTGTGGTGTGTCTGTTCTTTTGCAATGAAATCATAAAAATTGGTCTCATAAAATGTATAGCAATAACATACTGAATTTTCAAGAGTCTGGGAAATTTAAATATCTGAAAAAAAAAGTCTGGGTACTTATTTAAGTCACCTCGTATATATATATATATATATATATATATATATATATATATATATATAGTAATGTGATTGATAATTTAAAAATCAAATTATAATTCAATTAAAAATCTGTTTCATAAGAATGAACAACAACAAAATCAATTATTTGTACGATCGTTTCGGAAAACCGTGTTTTTATTGTGGTAGACATCAAGTTACGGACAATAATTATTTCATATAGTTTTTTACCACAATAAAAACACTGTTTTCCGAAACGATCGTACAAATAATTGATTTTGTTGTTCCTTCTTATGAAACAGATTTTTAATTTAATTACAATTTGATTTTTAAATTATCAATCACATTACTAAATATTAAATTAGCTCTAGGATATTTACCTATCGAGCTTATTATATATCTAAATTACAATGAGCACTTTTTCTTTCCTGTATTTTAATTAAACTAGTAATTTCACTATTACATTAAAATACACTCTACTCTTTAGACTATTGTTCTAATCGTCTTTAAATATATATATATATATATATATATATATATATATATATATATATATATATATATATATATACCTATATATCTACATCTACATATGCATGTATGTTATCCTGCATGAGAAATACACGAGGGAAGTATGAAATAAGTAATTATTCTATTACGATGATAAATTAATAAACCTGAAGCGTACCATAAAAATTGAGAATTGCATTCTGATAATGAATATAATATTGCTAGTAAAGAATATTTATATTTTTAATACATATATTATTTGAAATATATCTATATATCACAGCTAGAATAAAGTATAAGTGAAATAGTGGATTAAGAGAAAACAGTTTGATAAACAGTTGATCGACGATGATCGACATTCTGATTGAAACTTCATAATAAAGAGTGAAGAAAGACAAATAGTGTGACAAGTAGATTGAAAGGGAGAGGGTGAGCAGGTTAAAGATAGTACGGCACAGTATCTGGGGCTCCAAAATCGCTACCGGCGTTAATAACAATACAGAGAGACATATAGAGAAAGAGGGATGCGGGGTCGGAAGGTCTACATATTGCAAGGCACCATTTCCACCCATTCTCCCTCTTCTTCGAGGTGCCCTCCTACTGTTTTTATTTATTTTTATCTTTATTTTTATTCTTTGCGTATTTTCCATTTGCCACTGTTGGGAAATATGCACCGTCTCCACTTCAGCCGGACTTCATCTTGTCTTGTCCCATTCAACAATCTCAATGGTTTCTCTCGTTCCACTTCAGCCTGACCAACTGCAATGATTGTCCCTAGACGTAAAAACGAGGCGGCTGACAAAAGAATCGTGTCCGCCTGCGTCTCCCAATCATGCTGCGCACGCGTGTGTCCAGGCATATACGTATTCCTCCTAGTGCTTGTGCGTGCGTGTGCCCGTGTGCATCTTTGCACGCATGGTCGGACATCTGTGCTGCTCTCTGGTGGATCGTGTGTGTTTATTTTGTTGGTTCTTCTCTACGGACTCGTTGTCCTTTATTTCTTTTTTTTCTGATCGTCCTTTGATGTTTGAAATGGTCTTGTTTCTCGCGTTGCAGACAAGTGTCTCGGCAATTCTATAAAAAGATAACACGAAAATGAATCTATCGTTTTGCAATATTCCTAGAAACGAGAGAAGCGGGTCGGAAAAAAAATATTACAAAAGTAGAAAAAGTAGATTGGCAAAGCGGTGTTCCTAGCAGAAAAAAAATATGAGTAACAAGGGAGAAATCAGTAGTAGTAGTAGTAGTAATAGTAGTAGTAGTAGTAGTAGTAAACGGCAAAGACAAATAATAATCAAAGGAAGAAGACGAAGAAGACGAGGAAGACAAAGAAGAAGAAGAAGAAGAAGAAGAAGAAAAAGAAGAAGAAGAAAAGCAAATACATAATAAATAGGTTAAGGTGTAATAATCATAAGAAGAATAAGAAGAAGAAGAAGAAGAAGAAGAAGAAGAAGAAGAAGAAAAGGAAATATATAACAAATAGGTGAGGGTGTAAAAAGAATGTTAAGAAACGGGGAGTGGATATTAAGCAAGTATACATGAAGAAAACTAACTGATATAACAATTATATTACGAATAAGTAGTAATAATAGAAGTTGGAAAAAGAAATGAAATAAACGTAGACGGCATACAGAGTAGCAAATAGGGGCAAACAATAAAAATCACTAGAAAGAAAAACAAGAATAAAAACTTAACAGTAGAGTAGAAGGAAAGAATAATAGATGATGAAGAAGATGAAGGCGAAGAAGAAGAAGAATATGAAGAGGGAAGAGGAGAAGGAGTACAACAAAAAAGAGCGTGAGGATAATGTCAAAACCATAACATGAATTAACATATGGAAGAAAGGTAGACAATTTGGTAAAAAAAAAAAAAATAAAATAAATTGCAGTATTAAGGGGAGTAAATCTGGAAGGTGTCAAAGAGGTTTCATTAGGGGAACAGCGCGGAAAGGCAAGATTAGTTGTAAAATAACAATAATCATAAGGCCGTAACTCGATTTAAAGTGAATTTGTAAAAAATTCAGGAGAAGACATCAGGATCCTCTGATATTCTCTGTTGCTGCGTCTGACAAACAAGCGGTTTTAGACGCAATTACGAATCAATATAATCTGAGTGGTTGTTTCGAAGCAATTCTTTTCTCTAACCTTCCCCATTTTCGCATGCAGCCGCTGAGCCATGCTACTAATGTCTTGGTTTACTGTAATCTTGCACCTCAATCATTAGCTGCAGCCAATAGAGAGGGTTTCATGCAGACTATAAATAATTCCGAGGCATAATCTTCGGGAGCTCTATGCAAAAATCACACTCGCTTCGCAGTAAAAAAACAACAATAAAAACAATAATAGTGACAATGAGAACGAGAGAAAAATTAAAAGAACAAAAAACGAATACACACGTGTTCTGGCAATGTTGAGCCCCTGCCATCCAACAAAAAGGGAAGGAGAGAATATGTATGCATTTTCATTACCTTTTAATGAATGCGGCTTCATTCTTTCATTAAAACATATTTTAAAAACTGTCAAATTGATTTGTATGCCCTTTGATATTAATAGTTTATGAAAAAATTGTTTATAAAATAACATGTATTAGAATAATAAAAGTTTCGGACTGCTACTTTACAGATGGAACGATGTTTCTTGAAGGCTCAAAAATGGTAGCGAAAAAATGCCTTTTATATATTTTCATGAGAAAAAAGTTTAAATAGAACACTATTTATAAAATAGATGAGAGTTTACGTTCACAATAACATTGTTTTAACAACGTATTACGAACATACTGGAACAAGATTGTTGATAAGTTTGCTATCAGATACCGGTTATACTGTGTATCGTTGAATTTCAAAGGAAATTAAAGCAGTATCATGTTTTAACCGTCGATCTGAACATTCTATCCGAATTGCAGTAAATACGCTAAACACTATAGTTCGTATATTTGCAGATTTATTGCATTAATCCGTTAACATTTATGCCCTATCTTTTTAAGAAATTATTCATGCCGAATATAAAACAAATTAGTTTCTTCTCTATATTCTTCTTTTTCATGTTCTTCGTAATTTAATTTGTTATTACTAGGAGTTCTCACACAAGCCACCATTCAGAGATCACTTACTGATAATAATCTGTATTATTTCCTGGAGGCTGCGTAACAACAAGTATCCTCAGATTTCCAGTAATATCTACCTATTTCGAAAAGCTTTAAGAATGAATGTGCATCATCACAGCAGCCGCTTACCATTGACTTTTAGTTGGCAATGTTCATTAGTCATAACTAGAACTGAAGTGATAATAAATCTCACCAGGTTTCCAGTCCTCTTCGTATTTATACAGTGGACGTCTGCTGAGTGCATTCTATTCTTTATATCCTCCTTGACTCTTTTCGACTATTTTTGGGGGTAAATGACAATATATTTTTTTTGATAATGATACCAATCAAATCTCATCTTATGAATTCCAACAATATCCGCAGATAACATAATAATAAATACATGATTAAAACGTTGAAAAGGAAAACTCTAATACTCATAATAATGAACACTCCTCTTTACACTATCGGTCATTCAATCTCATAATGAAATAAGCATTTTTTTTTATAAAATAAATTTTGACAAATGTTTTTTTTTAACCAAATCCCACCCATCACACCACTTACTGATTTAGTCCATCATGAAATTTCATTGCAAATCGAACCACTTTTTAATACTACTATGTAAAAAAATGCAAACGTTGACATGAAATGTTTATATAAAATCGTACTACTGACATGCCACATTATCAGATTATTAAGAAAATATGGTGACATAAATATTAGGGCTAGGACAACAGCATATTCTTTTCATTGTTTTGAATCTTGAGTGTGTATCCGTTGATATCTTATATGCGTTCATATAAAATGATGTGATTCTCGGTTAATTAACTGTGTCTAACCGTGTCGGATATATAGAGTCAAAACAATGATAATTATATTCCGTTGTCAGAAATTATTAAGAACTGTTTTAAAAGTCACTTTGATAAAATTAAAATTTCCCCCCAAAATGGTGCCTCACTGTACTTCTATTTCTTATAATAATATATGAAGCAAATGTCCATGTTTATATACAAAAAAGTATTTTTGTTTCTAATTCACCGTGTGATCCGAACTAATAGTCCACTGAGTATTCTATTAAGAGAGTGCCTCATTCTAATTGTTTATTCCTCTAATGAGAACGTGTTTACTGATGTTAGGATGGCTTGTTTTCAACTACCGCGGAATTTCTACGGGTTTTACTAGTTGTTGTTGTTGTTGTTGCCGTCATCATCATCATCATTATCATCGATATAGAAGCAAAGAGACATATTTTTATATGGGTGTTTGTGATACGTAGAGACCGAGTATGTAAATCAGATAAAATGAAGCCAACGCAGAGTAAGTGGAGACTAATACAAAGTTAAATAAGCCAGAGATAATTGATGTATAACTATACATTATTTCCAACGTTACTTATTCTGATGACTTAAATATGTCTTAAAATGAAGTTTGATTATTTATTATATAAAGGGAAGTTGATTGCGTGTGTGCCTGGCTAAGAATAAATCAAGCTATACAGTTAGGAAAATTATATTAAAAAATTAAATAATATAACTCAGTCTAAATGCCAAGATCTACTTGATATTTTCTGTTAATAAAGAAATCGTAGAGAAACAGCAGTTGATGTGCTCACATATATTATAATATATTTTCTTATTAGAATTTAGTATTTAGTTAAAAGTAGCTTCACTTTTTTATTAAGGAAATTGTCATCTGTTGGCGAAATATTGAGAAAATATAGAGGAGGGTATAAAATGTAATATCTTAATTTCTTAATTCTTCTGATATAACGTTAAAAATATGCGTTAAGAAACGCAGTTCTCTAATTGTATTACGAAGATTCTCCTTACACATAACATTGCAGTGAAGATATATTGTCCCTTTTAGAAGTAGTGACTTTTTCGAAGACTCGTTCTTGCAGTACAGTTTTCGATAATTAAACAAGGAGTGTTGAGGGACTTTGTAACGTAAAATAGGTCGTCCGAAGTCATTACCAATCCGAAAGCTTCTTTTCTTTTGGGGACTACAGTGAATGACGTAGCTTTCTCCTTAAGAAAGCCACGTCTTTCACTGAATTATTCAAGTCATCATCGATCCTTTTAAACTGATAAATTTATACAAATAAAGCAGTAGATGTATGTATATGTGTGTCCGTGTAAAAATATATAACTGACACATTCTTGAACACCAGGTCACATAACACTGAAATTAACTAGCACTAGTTATCATACACTAAGGATGGTTGATAACGAGTAAAATCTTTGTTTGGATAGATGAATTACACGTACAGGAATTTCCTTCATGTTGAAACGCAAAATGTTTATTTCAACTTGGCGACATATTTCTATTACGTTTAAGCATGCGCAAATCAATTCATAGTTTAGAGTGATCTAATTTTAACGCTTTCTCGTGTCGATGTCTCAAACGGTAGGGAATTCGACTGGCGCGTAAAATCTTTGGCTTTCGATTCTAGCTGACGGAACCAAATTTATTTTTTTTATTATTTGTAATTCAGTACTATTAGGTACTATATAATATTCACTAGAATATTGGCTCTGTATTAACAACCGGTCCAGACCAGGCACGCCTGCTAGTTTAAAAATAAAACAATAAAGTGCGAAACTGTTCTTTTTTGAGTATATTAAAATATGATATATTGAATATTTTGTTATGCAGTAAACGAGTAGAAAATAACAGTTTTATCGAGAATTTGACACGGACTTGTTATGCGATGTTGTTCACAAAGAAAACATAAAGAACTCCTGGTAAATATAACCACCTTAGTGGATATGATAAATAAAAGAAATAAGGGAAGTTTGGGTCGTATCTTCAAAGAAAGATTCACATTTTTATCTAAAAGAAAAACATGTTGGCCGATGAAAGCAAAGAACGAATAAGGAATATAAAAAAAGAATCTACATGTAAATACAAATAAACAAAGAAAGGGTTAAGCGATATAAGAGAGAAGCAACAACAAACAAATGAAAAACAATAACAATGGCGACCACAACTAAACAAACATGACAACAACAACACTCACCAAAACAGGGATAACAACATAATTTATACAACAACCACCGCCTCCTTGGATATATGAGTCGTACACCCTGCAGCAGACAGTAAACAGAACAGACAAAAAGAAAGAGAAGGCGGCGTAGAAAGAAAGATAAAAAGAGGACGGGAATACAGAGCAACTGTTCTAAGGTATACAAAATACAACAAACAAAAATGATAAAGGGAAGAAAATTCAAATATAAAATACTCAGGGCTGGTTTTATATGCGTCTGGTATGGATGAAGATGAGTGGTGCTTTAATAAACAGATGCTTGCCTCAGACCTCGGACCCATCCACCTGACCCATCCGACCAAAACAGCCCTCACCGTCCAAAATATCAACATCACCCGTTCCTACTCCCCGAAGCCATCATTACAAATCCGACCCTTTCACCAGCCAGCCAACCGACTAAACAGCGAACGGAAGTTCTGCGCGCGATTTGTAATATCAGCGAACTAACAGTTGGCCAAACGCATTAATTCAAGCTAAAAGCTAATATATGAGCGGGGAAGAATATTGTGTCACATAAGGTTGTGGGTTGGTCGCGAGATAATTTGGTCATGGTTTTTCTTGGATATTAAGGGGTTACAGGCTAGGATGAGAGGAAGAAAAAGAATAAAGATAAAAAAGAGTGACAGAAAAAAAAAGCGAAGTTTGAATAAAGGCCATTTTTTTCTCTCTCGCCTTTCTGGTCGAAAATAAACACACGAGGAATAAACAATTGCACAAATTGCATTTTAGAAAAATAAAAATAATGACAACAGAAATAAAGAATGAATTGAAATGGATCATCATTTCTTATAAAAAGAAAATTGAGAGAGCATTATTCCTTTCAACAAAACGTTATTCTTTTTAACAGTATAAATCAAGATTTATTCCAAATAAAAAACAATTTCTTATGAAAAAAACCCAACAATTTCTTACAAATAAAAATCCAATAAAATACGCCGTAAAAATTATACAAATCGTAAAAATATTCAGTTCTTAAAAAAGTACATGAGAATTTTATAAACTAAAATCATATTTAAACAGTACAAAGTTTTATGAATCTAAAATAAATCAGTTCTTACAATCCAAAACAACTTCTTTTCACATTAGATGTCTACTTTAAATAATCATTGAGATGTTTACACGATCAGTCCGTCAAAAAGGGGAATTTGTTGCAAAATCGAAACCGTCACTTGTCTTTAATTAAAACGTTGAAGCACTTTTTTCTCGTAGGCTGCTTTGAAGACGCGACCCCGACCCCTAACAAAGTTTTTTTTATTACCGACTTAGTTTGATGTTACAATGTTTTCACACGATGTGTCGATTAAGATCCCAGTCGACATAATGAGTGATAATGCAGAGAGGAAACTTCGCTGTTGAGTCAGAAAATTCGCACTGATATTTTTTCATTTAGGCATAATTCAATTAGTTTATATTTCTGCGTACCTTAACTAACATAGGATCATTTTGTTTACTTTTTTAAATGTCATGACATTATGTTCGTATGCCATCGTCGTATTTCTACCATCATCGTAAAATTCAATTGACACAATTTTCGTCAAAATTAGCATATACGCAAGTTTATAAATATAATATCGTTCCATTGTAAAGATTCGTATTTTTCTAAAATTATATTTTGTCTTACACTTTGTATTCAGAACAGACTATAAATACATTGGAAAAGGAGAAATACATTGAAAATAGTGTATACTGAGAAATGTTCAAATGATTTACGTTAAAACAATATCTCATATTTGAATAGCTCTATGCAACAAATCATAAATTGTCTGCAACCTATTTTTAATGAAGCAAACTGTATAGACCATATATTCCAAATTATTTACCCTCATTATTTTCTATTGTTTGGCTTTTTATATTCACGAAGCTCCTTAAGTTGTCACATGAAAGGGAAAGAGGGGGCAGTTATAGAGGAAAGAGGCAATGCGAATGGGGATCGCTTAATAATAACATAAGAAATAGAGAGAAAGAGGGAATTCACGTAAGAGAGAAACTGCCCCTTAAACTTATATAGCGTCGGCTTTAAATGTAGAGAAAATTTAGTTTCTAAAAATATGGAAGTGCTGGATGCGCATGAAAATACCTGGTTAGTCCGAAACAAATCAAGAAAAGAATAATATATATATATATATATATATATATATATATATATATATATATTTCACACAAACATTGTGTGAAATATTTACATTATAAAAATATAACTGAATGATAAAAATATAAAATAAAAACGGTCGCAATATATTACGATATTAAGAAATCTATAATGAGAAAGTGATATATAAGCATGCGATTTATTTTACAGAAAAGAATAGACATGAAAAACTAGCGACATTGTATTCTATTACGGTATCACGTGTCCCTGCGTTCGCATCAGACATACATAATCAGCAAATAAGATGTTTATTTAATTTCATTCATAAATTAAAATCTTTAAATAGTACTATTGGATATACAGTTGTCGACAAATTACATACCAGAAAGTGATGCTGTATATGCATATACATAAATTCTCACATCTTTTTGTACGCATACTATTTAGGTATTACTCTTCCTCTCTCGCTCTTTATGCTTCTATCTCTCGCTTTCTCTCTCTCTCTCTTTCTGTATCTATATATCTAAAATTGAACGTGTATGTATGTCTGTCTGTCTTTTTGTCTGTCTGCGTGTCTGTGTACATTTCCCTACGCAATATCTTTGTCAATTTTTAGTCTACAAACTCAAAATCTGATATACAGGGTACTGAGATTTGGGAAAATCTACGTGATCCGATTTCAACCAGAAATTTGGCTTTTAAAGGGTCAAAGTTCAACGATTTTAGTTTTGAGTACTCTACCAAACTCCTCCGACAATCCGGAGTCCAAACACTTGAAATATTAGATATAAATTCCATGCACATGGATCTAACTTATATATATATATATATATATATATATATATATATATATATATATATATATATATATATATATATATATATATATATACATACACCTTATAATTGTTCGCCTTTTGAACACCATAATTATCGTCAAAGCATTCATTTGGATGTTGAATGTACATGACGGGAAATTTTTAACTTAATTGCTATATGAATTTTCATAACTTACTATTTGTATCTATCTATTATCTATCTGCTATATATATATATATATATATATATATATATGTGTGTGTGTGTGTGTGTGTGTGTGTGTGTGTGTGTGTGTGTGTGTGTGTGTGTATGTATGTAAAAAGAACGGGGAAAATAGAGAGAAGTTGGCAGAGAGAATGAAGACCCATGGGTCTATGCACGGAATAATATCCTTAACGAATAAACGGATCATCATTACGTTTGGAAATATATTCTCGGCAAAACAGGAATTAACGCAGACATGTTATTTCTATGTATGTTTACTACTTTGTGGATTAGTCCACTCAACGCTATGACATATAATAAATTATATTAAAAAATTTAATACAGAAAATAATTGCTCAACATCACATTATGACCTTTTATAAGCAATATATTTTAATACATCCTATCATGTGTGAATGTCAATGACATTTTTACATTACATTACATTTTTACATAAGTAGAAGTTGTCAGAAATCAAGGGACCCCGTTAATAAACAGTGCATCTCTATATGAAATCTATATATATATTCGAATATTCCATTAAATTTCTACTTTATCCCACAAACACTGAATTACTAATGAAGATTATAACATAATTCACCTGTCATAAATTGACCATTTAAATATTTTATAGTGTGCTTCTCTCATGGTCACTTGATCTTACTGGATTACACAAAAACGAATAATCGCGTCTTGTGAAATATCCAGCTCTGTGCAGTTACTTTAAATATATCAGTTTGAGAAAATACTATATTCCTCGTAAAAGTCAGTGTGAGTTATCTCTGACGATCATACCTTATTTGGGCTGCGAATATTACGTCATTTTGATTATATATTGACTGTTTACTCGCAGGGTAACGTATATTCATGCCAGATTCTCCCGTAAAAACACTGTAACTCAAGCTCCCCGTATAAGGCATTCAATCTCTCTCCAGTAAGCATGAAACTATTTGGGAAATACTAAATAAATAAACGGAATATTATGATTTATTGCATATTTATTCCAGGATAGAGAATGTGTAAACTTAGCCTCTTATTATTTTGATGAACTTTACAAATAAATTAAAAACTTATTATACTTATTACGTATACCATTGCAAAGACGATTACTTTACCCTCTCTCTCACACCCTCTCTCTCTCACTCACTCTCTTTCACTCTGTCTCTCTCTCTATATATATATATATACACACACACACATATATATATATATATATATATATATATATAGTTTTTGTAGTCCTTTCTTGGTTGCCGTCCGATTCATGCTTCTTTATTTCTCCAACAATCAGCATCTGAAGTTATAGATGATCAGTGTTCAATGATTGACCACTCTTGGTCCTATCTGACATGTCCGAAGTGTCCGCAGTGACGTGACGTCTTTCTGATTTCAAATAAAAGTTGAATGTCCACTCGCTAGGATAGGTCCGCGTCACAATGGGTAAACCACTTACCGCACCCGAAAGATCGCCAATGGAGACTGTCACACGCTTGAGTAGAGCACTGGTCGTGCGCGGTTCCAATGGACGCTGATAAATTGTAAGACCGTTCCCATTAGAAAAAAGTAGAAACAAAACATATATATATATATATATATATATATATATATATATACATATGCATATATAAATATACATATATTTATTACTTATGTGTTTTGTTCGTACTACATATATAGATAAATACACACACATACACACATATATATATATATATATATTTATATATATACTAGCATAATTAACCGTTGTTAACTGGGTTCAAAAAGAACTTACAGAAAATGGACTGTGATTGATGAAATATGATAGGTGTTGAAAAGGAGTGGGTTGTAAAGAGATAGACTTTGATACTCCAAAAGTTTAGCCTAAGCAAAATATGATGAAAGAAAAGATTATTTTCGCGAAAATATATTTTTTTATATCAACTTTGTTTCGATTCATAGCCAAGAGTGACCAACAAAATGATTTTTCCTTACAAAGAGAAAATGTTATATGTATAATAATATAAATATACAAGAAATAAATGTTACCATCGTAAATAAAAGTTACTTTTATGGTAGAAAAGTTCATTGGTTTGTATTTTTAAGTAGTTTGTTAAAAAGATGTTTTTTAATTCATGAACCGATTTAAAACAATAAATCAAATTAGCAACGACTTTGAAATCGAGAGCCCCGTTTTAAGTTTGAAGGAGGGGCACCTAAGAATACTGTGTTAACAAGTTTAGAGAGTTCCTTCAACGTAAGGAATATTTATAAACACATTTAAATGTTTTCCGTTATTTTGTGCTTGAGGAATGTTCGATTATGGCATGTGTAGTTTATATAAAAATTCATTTAAGTAGTTATCGCCTCAAATTTCGTTTTAATATCGGTTCGCTGAAATGATTTCAAGTAAAGATCATTAAAAACTATTTCATAACAAAAAAAACATGAACTGAATTTTATTGACTATGGTAACATTTATTTCTTGTATATTTATTTTTTGGGGTAGTCGTTTGTTGGCTTTTCTGCTAAAAACTCTTACTAAATAATATCGACGAAATATCGAAAAACAAAGAAACAAAAACAGTTTTGAAAAATAATGAAGCTTTACTTACTTTAGTAAAATAATCCGAAACAGCAAAATGAGATATTAAAAAAGTAAAAACGTAATTACTTTATTTTTTTAAAGCAAAGCATCGATATAAATATGAATAAGAAGAAAATGGGACCCTTTTAAAGCAGAAAAGCTTCGTTTCAGTTTTACAGTATTGAACGGTGTAATATTGCGCCGTCGGATTCAGGGTCATACTATTGTAATGAACAAGCAGAAAGGGTTGTAATCAACTGAATTACTTCTAGTACATGACAAAAAAAAGCTTAAACAGATGTATAAATAAAAATAAAAAGGTTATGCAAATGTTTTTTAAAAGACACGTAATCACGTGAACAGGATTTTTTCCTTCTTTTGACACGTTAAAAAGTAACGTTCTTATTTGTTATTATTTATCTATTTATCTATATTCGAAAGAGTGCCACGTGCAAGTGGAGAAAGAAAAAAAACAGAGTTATGCAAAATGTGTGTCGAGAATTGCCTAAAGTTCCGATTTTTTTTTTTTTTTTTGCTTTCACTTAAATAAGAACGTCAATTTATGAGGTGAATTTATTCGACACAATATGATTCAACTCAAAAAATAAATAAAAGCTAACGTGAATTAAGATTAAACTTAAGGTGTTATTGTTGACCCTCACCCCTTTGAAAATACCTTGTTAAACTTTGTGACATATTTCCATTCTATGGAGGTCAGGCGCGAACGAACCCCCCATAATTTTATTATACCATAGTTCTTCAAACTGAAACATAATTATTAAAGTATACTTACGCAAATAGATATGAAAAGTCTTTGTTGAAGTTTGTGCCATATTTCCATGGAGTATAGGCGCGACCGCAGACCCCACAATTTTATTATACCATCTTTATTTAAGTTGAAACATACTTATCAAAGTATTCTTATGTACATCTACATCAAAAACCTTCGTAAACGTGTTTTTTTATTTTTTGCATTTTTTTTAATTTCCATACTTTGGGGGCCAGGCGCGAACGAAGACCCCACAATTTTTATGAACCACAGTTCTTCCAGATCAAACATACTCATTACTGTGTGGCGATACATCTTCTATCATTATATATAATCAGTTTTTGTAAAATAGTCAACCATATAGGAGCCTATTCGTGCACACACACACACACATTCAGCCTTATATTATGATATATATATATAATGGAATGAAGCGAAAACACGTAAACTTATTAAAGCAAGTTATATGTAAACAAAAGAAAGCAACAATATAATGAAAAGAATTAAAAATAAAGAGAAGAATAAATAGAAAATACAACAAAAAGCCAAAAAGAGATAAAGTTTAGATACGACAATCTTATATTAAATGAAAGAAAGAAAAGTGAAAAGAGAGTAGACGTTAGAAATTACAAAATAGTTTTAAAATGAGAAAATACACGAAAAGTAATCTTTACGCGAGTCTTTCCAAAAGTAAAACATTCTACTTCTTTACTCCAAAAGTTAAAGAGCTACAATGACGGGCATAGTATCAGTAAAGCACGAAACCTTTTTGATCTCTGGAATTTATGCTTCTACATAGTTATCACCAATTTTCATGCATTTTTTCTAGGAATTCCATAACGCATCTCTGATTCTGATGCAAGTCCATGACAGGTGTTGTTTTCTTAGTGTATCACACCTTCATTATCTGCAACATAGACACCGACACTTTCATGATATGAATGCATGAGTCCAGTCATAATAAACATGCAATTTGCGATCCACTCAAACAAGAATTTGTTGATCTAAATAAGCACTATGGAAATGAACATAGTTTTACCAACTCAAAACAAATGCCAGTAGTGTAAAAAGCTTTCTGTTGATGAAGCTGTTCGGCCTAGCTTAAATTGAAATAAGTAAATTGTGCAAATTTGTTTTTTATTATTTTTTTTGTTGTTTTTTCATCTTGTATTTAACGTTTGGAAAAGAAGACACATTATATTAAAACGATTGTAATTTTAAAAATTCTGCAAGCACCTTCTTGTCAAGCTAATATAAAAGGTAGCTATCTGGTGATAAATAGGTAGAAGAACCTTAATAAAGATCAGCAATTTTTAATTCAAGAAAAACATAATTTGTTAACATTTATAAACATAATTCTCAGAGGATTTTTAATCTCGGTCATGAAAAGGGAGCTAGAGATAGTTAGTGAGAGAGTACCGGAGACTTAATTTTAGAGATACGATTCACTGAGAGAGATTAACTAAATGGGGTGATTAGCAATGCTGTAACAAGAATATTATTTTACAAAAGCATATTCGTAGCATATATTGGGTTGGAGAATATTATTTTAACAAAAAGATATTCTTCTAAAAAAGAATATGCTAAATATTTTGTTTTGTCGAAAATATGTTGAAAAAGTATTCGCGTACGAGTTTTACATTTATTGGGGCAAATATATAATAGGAGGATTCCCTAAGCTGATGCAAAGTAGGTAGGTCTCTGTATTGTGCTAGAAAATCACACCTCGTACACCTATATATGCACTATTCGTCCATTCATAGGATACTGTTGTCACATTGGGATGGCGTATATATCACTAGTCTCTCCCTTATAGTCAGGGTCCAAAAATTCTCCAACCTATAAGTCGCACACTATCAATCAATCTTCAACCTACATCTGATCGTCGCAATATACCTGTGCTTGTTTACAAGTACTGTAAATGGATATATACTGATGAACTCAAAGCGCTTATGTGGTCTCGAATTACATAATTGCGACTAAAACATCTAGCAGCAAAATCACTCCCATTCACTGCTGAAGTCATTAGATGCGGGAAACACTTCTATTGTAACTGTTTCTTCTATCGTATTTCTAAGCCTTGTAATGATACTGGTGTATCTGTTCTAATGTCGTGGTCATGATGCTATCCTCCCACGCATTATTGCCCTCTGTTTTCTGGAGGGTAATACAAGTTCTTTCATCCGTTAACAAGAAATTATCATCATAGAATGTTCATTAGCAAACTCTGCTCGTATATTATATATACTAATAGATAGGTTTAACCTGTTATAACCTATTTTTACTAATTAGGATATCATTTTTATTGTGTGAGAAGAAATGTTTAAATACCCAAATAAA
Source organism: Euprymna scolopes (assembly GCF_053919585.1). Taxonomy (NCBI): domain Eukaryota; kingdom Metazoa; phylum Mollusca; class Cephalopoda; order Sepiida; family Sepiolidae; genus Euprymna; species Euprymna scolopes. The sequence goes on from NC_136484.1 coordinate 132,133,428, forward strand.
AAAAACATATATGACTTGCCAGACTTAAAACTTCCCTCGGTTTTATTGCTATTTTGCAATATACTTTATAACAGAGGTATAATAGGTCAACATTATGGCATCTTTATAATCCGTGTGTTTCTTCGTGAAAATGCTTGAAAAATAAAGAAACTAATTTCCAAAATATGTGAAAACACGTTTTTAAACTCTTTTCCACTTTTGCAAAATATTTTTACCGAGAGAAATCGAGAGTTTTATTTACCAGAGGGCGATACTATTAATCATGTCTGAGAAGAGACGAGCTCATTCCCCATACAGAGATAGACACGTAAACAACTTATAATATTGTGCAACGTAAAGAGTGCAGTAGAAATTTAATATAAATGACGGAAAGTCAAAATAAAATAAATCCATTCAAATTTGAAAGCCATATTTTAATCTTTAATATTAGCCGTGTAGCAATCTATTCTTATACCAAATATTAGTTTATTGGAGCTTGCTGTCTGTATCTTTTTTCTGTATTTTCCAATAAATAGAATTTAATGGTAAAGTATCAGTCAAATATGATTTAATTGTTCAGATGAGCCGTAACTTATAATTAACTCCACGCGTTATCGACCGTTCTTTTAAAAATCTAGGTATTTCTCTCACACTGTGTATTTCTATGTTTATCTATCACCACCGGTAAACGAAGCCTGTAAACTGACAATTGACGTCACGAATAGTAGGCAAAGCAGGCAATATCTGTCGAGCAGTCAGGAGCAATACATATAGTATCGAATTCACCCAGGATTTTTCTGAATCGGAAAAAAAATCAAGATTTTTTTTTATATTTTGATTCCAAAAACGATTCTTTAAATTATATTTTGTATTTGATTTTCTTTGAAACGAACTCTTTCATTGTCGTAAGTACTAAAATAATAGTAATTGTTGATTCTAAATTACCAGTAAAACTAAACTCTATAGATGACTCGTAGCAGGATTTTTTTGGCATTTTTGAAAATATAAAAAATGCTATTTTAATGCAATTATGAAGAATATCGAATTTAGAGTTACATATTTACAATTTTATAAAGAATCAGAATCTGTAATTTTATTGGAATCCAGATTTTAGTACGGAATCGGTAATTGTATCACAATCGGGAAAATATTTAAATCGTTTCATCATTAATATATATATATATATATATATATATATATATATATATATACATATATATATATTGTAAGTTATGAAAATATATACGGCAATTTAAGCTACAGAGAATTTCTGTGTTTTATCATCGTGAGAATTCGTATGGCTTTTGCGAAAAATTGTGGTTATCGCGCATTTTTATATAAAGTCATGGTATTGAATTTCATAGTTAGCCAATCAGCTTCTTAGTTGTAACCGCGCCCATCCTAATAAGGTAATAGCCGGGCATTTACAGGACAAAAGTACGGTTGACCCAAGATTTACCCTTTCTCTTTGTGCGTTTGTATAGGAGGGTAGATATCGTTTGTGTGCATGAAGCTGACTTACTTTCAACCAAGACTTAGTTAGAGGTACTATTTTGTGTTTTTCTTTTGTATTTGTGTTACTATATTCGTTTTATTTATAAAATTATTAATAATATGAATATATCTATTTATTTTATTTTATTTTATTTGTTTATTTTCTATTGTTATTATTAATTTCATAATTATTTATGTATCTTAGAGTAAAGTTTATCCTGTGCACAAAATTGTTCGCTAATTCTCTCCTACAGTTTGATTGATGTTGGTGTTCTTAAAAGACTATGATATTGACTTTCTCATTTATGTCTTTTGTCTTACTATTTTCCATTTGAGTATCGGCAAACGTCCACTTTCTTTGAATTCCCAGTATTGGTTTGATAGTGTTGTTTCCATTCGGTGCTTTTTTTTACTGGAACCTGAGGTCTACTGTATCTTTCTCTATGAGTGCCCAACCATTAGGATGCGGTTACAACTAAATCTAACCCGGCCCCCCCCAAAATAAATAGCACCTTTGTCGCTTTCTTTAGCATAATCGTAAGCGAAACAAGAAAAAAAAACAATGATATCCGTTAATTGTATGTATTTGATTTTACGGGGTGTTTTTTTAATGGGAGTAGTTGCGGTTAAATGTGAGAGTATAAATACGTAATGTTTGTGAACTTTCAGTAATTTTGTAATTGGTTTAATATTCAAAATACTATTATTTTCGTTAAAAAGAGGGAGCATAGTTGTAAAGGTCTGACTGGTTCGTTTTTTGTAAGAAAGTTTTATTCTTGAATAACAGAATGTTATGTTATCAGCCAATGGGAATAGCTGAAATGTTAATGGGGAGAAATTATTCATTTTTGAATCAGGAAGTGGAAAGGTAATGTTATACCCATGAGTTATTGATCCAGTTGAGAAGGGTGTCAGGGCAATGTAGTTAAAATATGGATATCTCTTCCCGATCTTTACTAGGGGCGTAAGAGGACCTTGGATTATGAGGAAAAAATGTGAACTACTTCCTCCAAAGATATTCGCGATCGTGATGATGTTTCTCTTAGGATGTAATTTAGGAGTTTATTATAATGACGAATTGTGTGTAAAAATAGTTTAAACATAATAACTTGTTTGTGTTATCTGTTATTGCAAACTACAGTAATTTGGTCCAGATAGGAATTTCTACGATTAAAGTATTACATATGGAGATATATTATCATATATATATATATATATATATATATATATATATATATATATATATATATATATATATATATATGAGCAAACAGTTAATGAAATATGTTAAAAAACACTTTGAAATGAGTTAAAAACATATTTAATCTGAAAAGGAAACACTAGATAAATGGATAGTCCTTCATCTGCGGAGTTTCGAAGAAATACCCTCCTTCTCATCAGAGGGTAGGAATTAGCAAAATGCAGGATCGGATTTTGCATGCAGAAGTATTTGATGAAACAACAAATAAGTCAAAGATCTTACTTGATGAAACAACAAAGATCTTATTTGATGAAACAACAAAGATCTTATTTGATGAAACAACAAATAAGTCAAAGATCTTACTTGAAAAAAAATAAGTTAAGCAGAGGGAATATGGTAAAGAAAAAGGAGAATCCTCATATCATCTTGGAAAAGGATGTTAATTCGCCAGGAGTAACAGTTTGGGCTGCCATTTCTTGTATGGGATTAATAGGGCCAATATTCTTCGAGGGTACTGTGAATCAAAATAATTATTTGCATATGCTTCAAACGGAATTTTGGCCAAGAGTTGAAAATCAGACTGATATTTTTTTTCAACAGGATGGGGCTCCACCACATTATGGGTTAAGAGTTAAGGAATGGTTAAATGAAAATTTTGAAGGTAGGTGGATAGGACGAAGGGGACCAATTGAATGGCCATCACGATCTCCAGACTTAACGCCACCAGACTTTTTTGTGGGGTATATTGAAAGATAAAGTTTACAATCTTAAGCCGAAAACAATTCAGGAATTAAAAAATGCAATTTCAGATAAATTTCATGAAATTACCATTGAAGAGTGTAAAAAAGTTTATAAAAGTGTCGCTGGTAGAGTACAAAATTATATGGAACATGATGGAGAACATTTTGAACATCTGAGTTAAATTTTAAAGTTAATAAAGTTGGTATCCTTTTTTTCATTAAATTTATTTTTATTTTATTTTTATTGACTAATTTTGTTCCCAAAAATCGTTTTTTTAGTTCAGAAGATCATTACTGTAAAGATCACCAATGTGGATATTGAATTAGATATTTAATAAATTTGAGATATACCTTTTACTTTTATTTATCTTTAAATTGCATTCATATTATAAAGAAAAAATGGATATTAAGAAAGGGCGTTATTTATGCCGCACCCTGTATATATATTTATATATACTCGAGCAGTCCGTCGATTTCGACGATGACGTGGAGGTCGGTTAGTGTCCGTGTCAAAGGTGGGATGTGAGTCCGATTGGAGCTCTGAAACCCCGACCACAGATGTGACTCGATGGACAGAAAATCCGGGTAGTGGCGCCCGTAGTCGTGCTTTGATCTCTAATGGCATCGGCTGAGCCTGATACCACACTTCTCCCTTCAGCAAGAGCACGGCCATCATACTCCAATCGCCTGAGTGCAGAGATCACGCTGCAGCTTCCAGTCCATCAAACCTGTACGGTACGCTCTCACTTGATCGCCACAGGATTTCACTTCTCTTCCAGCCTAGGCAAAGTAGGAATAAGCAGTTTGCCCAATACTGCTAGCACCTTCTCCACTGAAAGCAAACGTACAGAGGCAAGGACGGGCCAGGACAGTCTGAACACATGCAATCAGCCGCATCCGATGGGTGAAGTAGACCCGAGTCGAGTTGTACATCACCCTTGTTGACCGCGTCGGCACTGCGGTGATAGTTCTTCCGCTGCGCAAGCCGTTGGGATTCTTTTCTCATCCGCCAAGAGCGTCGTTGACCAGGCTTGGATTTTTGTGACATTAAATAGAGGGGCTGGTGGGTACTACACTTTGGCCAAACGTGGCCAACACTGCAACGACAAATGGGTAGTGGCATTCTCCCCAAAACACTGGAGCTACCACACCAGGGCCTCGTTGCCGGATATAGTTTTACGCCATACCCAAGACATTATACGCACACACACGCACACACACACACACACACACACACAAAATAAATAAATATATATATATATATGTACAAAATTATATATTATATGTATACAAAATTATAAATAGAGATAGATAGATAATGTCTGTATATACGAAAGATATAAAATATATATACTATAAAGTATGTATAGATATGTGTAAGGGTATATACATACATATATATATATATATATATATATATATATGTCTGTGTGTGTGTGCGTGTGTATGTAAAAGATAAAATACAAAAATAAGACAAATCAAATTCAAACAAATAATTTAAATACAGACAAGTCATTAAAAAGTACTAGTGCAGAAATATTGTTTTTTTAAATTGAACTTTTAGAAAAATTCCATTGTTTTTTTCGTTCTGAAAACATAGTGTATTTAGATAACACACGTTAAGTCGAAATATTTGTAAATAGTCAATGAAACCTTATATTTGACAAAATTCTCATGTCAAAAGTATTTGTTTTACAATTTTTAAAAGTAACAAATAACATGAAATTTTCAACTTTCTCTGATGGAATCGAGAATTTCTTCTACAATTAATTCTTATTTAGTCACATATTTTAAAGCTAACGTGTCGTGACACAAAAACAAACAAAAAAGTGAACGGAGTTAAATATATTTCAACAAAACAAATTAAGTTAAAACAATCGAAGATAAGCTATTTCTTTTTACATACCGCATAACAATTATATTTTCGTTCGCAAGACATGACGTTTCTATCGGAAAATACATGTAACTTTTAAAATACTTGAAAATACTCAATGAATAATTATATTTATTTCAAAAGAAATAAACCGAAAAAATAACTTAGTAAAAATAATTAATTTTACAATTACAAAAGCACGAAATTTAAAACTTTCTATGATAGTAATATGTGAAAACCTGGGGATAAAACAGAGAAGGAACCAAATAAGAAATTCGTTCAAAATTCAAACATATATCATAATAATAAAGTAACGGACTACCGTCAAAAATCCATATTCTGTATTTTTTCTGCTAATAATAATAGTCCGTTTTAGAAGAATAAATCTTTGTCAATATTTAAAAGGAATTTACTTGTTTTTTTTTCTGGAAAATTCCTATCATCTTCAACTATATATTGTTAAAATAAATAAATGTCTCATTATTTAAAATTGTAGAAACTTCTTTTTAAAACTCTAAAATTTCTGTATCCTTACTGTAAAAAATAATCTTCAGCCAAATGTAACATTTTGTAATGTATTTATATAAAACTTGCCTGGGTGTCCGGCGTTGCCCGAGTGTTTGGAGGTAGGTGTTGAGCAAAAATTAAAAGTAGTAGGCAGGCAGGCAGGCTCGAACCTCTACCGAGAAGGAGGAAAAGAAACATAAAAAAGAAAACGGGACGTCTTTGCCGATTCGTCCATTGCCAAACCGGCAGTGGTAAAGTTTAAAATAAAGACTAATCAATCGAAAAGATCGAATGACTTTCGAAAATATCGGCGAAAAAAGCGATCCCTCCTTGTAAAACAGTGGCCAGTTAGGGATGAAAGAATTTATGTTTTAGCCAATTTTTCAATACTTATCGTCCGAGGTATTAATCTTGACAACGATACAAATCCCGTGAAAATCTGTAAAATCTGTCGAAAGTTTTAGACATACATACATACATACATACATTTAAACAGACAAATGAGATTTATATTATAAATGAAGCAAATCAACACTGTTAGTATTTTAAAATGATTCATTCCAAATAAATAATGTCAAAATCATCTTTGCCATAGCGGAATCAGATTAATCATTAATTACTTTATATTTTGAGTTGATAGTTTCATATTAAAAATTTAGGTGCAAAGTGAAAACCTACGTACACACATGAAATGTCTAAACGTATAAATAAAAATAGTGAAATACAAGTAGTTTGACTTATTAAAGATATCTTATTTATGAAATTATAGTTGAATAAATAGTTGCAGTGCTTGGGACCCGATAGGCAATAGAGATATCTTTTGAATTGATAAATAATGAAAAAAAGGAACGAGGAAACTAAGAAATATAGCAATAAAGAAATAGAAACAAAAAGCAATGTTAAACCAACAAAGGCAAGGAAGTGTTATTTTAAAAAGAAAATGTCGCATTCGCGAAATAAATACAAAGATAACATATATAAAGTTAAAAATAAGCATATAAAGAGAGAGAAAATATTTTTAAAAAATAGAAATTAAAATTGAACAAATATATACAGGCAGGAAAACGAGCAATAGAAAATAAGATAACCAAAACTGACAAAAAATGAGAGGAAAAATGAAAAATTGAATAATAAATATGAATAATAAAATCTAATAGATAAAAGTATAGGAAAATGTAAAAAAAACAATTCTGCCATTTGCGATGTTTCAAAATGCCCGGCTTGGAATGCGTTCAGTAATGATGAAGGGTTTGTAGAAATGTACGTTTCGTAGGATTTTCTTGCTCCAGGATACAGGCACCACCAAGCAGCTGCCTCAGTGAACATTTCCTCACTTTCACATACATATTTCATTGATATTTAAGCACATTTACACACACGCAACAACACACACACAAGATTATATATATATATATATATATGCATATATATATATATGTATATATATGCGTGTGAGTGATACGCCCTTTTATTCATAGATATATATATATGTGTATATATGTATATACATATATATATATGTATGTGCGTGTATATATATATATATATATATATATATATATATATATGTATGTATATGCATACAGTGCTCGCTTAAAATTACACGGTAAAAATTGCACTGTAAAAATGGCAAACGTGAATAAATAGGCAAGCATGTCACTGTGAAAACTAGAACCTTTTAAGAAGCGCGGGCTACTCTCTCATTTAAGCCCTTAATTTAAAGTAGGGCTAAAGATAAAACTCAGCTTAAAATCTGTAGAAGTACTGAAAAGAATATTGTAACGTTTATTTAATAATTATTTTAAAATAAATATTTATGCATAATAATCTAAAATAAAAGTCTTAATAAAATTATACCACTGCCATATTTAACTAAATCTAATTTCATCTTTTAAGTTTTCAAAAAAGAAAATTTATGATTTAATGATTTCTGTACCGAATCTGTTAAGATGGTCATCATCAATATTAACCAAAAATTATTTATTTCAATTTGGGGGAGAAATTTATCTCAGTAGAGAATAGATTTCCAAACAATAACGTCATTATTTCAGTGAGTTTCTTACTATTCTATATAAGTACCATAGCTCTAATAAATTGCTTGTTTTTTTTCATAAAAAAAAACAAGCAATTTATTAGTTTCTTACTATTCTATATAAGTACCAGAGCTTTAATAATTTGCTTGTTTTTTTTTCACAAAAAAAGTTATAATTGTGAATTAAATAACGACATACAGAAACAAACGCAAAACAAAAGCACAGATCATCTCATAAATATTGGCAAACCAGAAGAGTTCCATAGTCAAAGTTAGCAGCAAACGGTATTTTATCAGATTCTGTTCCTGATATATATTTTACTAGTAAGATAACTTCCGGCAATTTCAATTTCCCAAGTTTATTTATTTATTAAATCATTAACGGAAAATACAGAATAGTTAATAAAGAACAGCCATTTTCATGTTAAGGATGGTTGTCTTAATAATAACGTTATCATTTCAGCACGGCCAGTAAGCTGCAGATTATTTCGAAAGCGACAATAAACTTAGAAAATGAGCTTTCTTAACTATTGTACACTTTTATTCAATCTTTTAAACTGAAAGATTTTAATATCAATAACCGAATGTGACCAAACGCCGTTTGCCATTGATGTCGTTGCCTAGTATTCTACCATTTGGGCCAAATATTCACTATACTGTATTTATAAAGTATACGAAAATGTTTAAAAATAAAATATAAACATATTTACCAAGAAAAATGATTACACATTATTGGTAATTATATGTAAAAAGGATAAATATTATTTTTTTTTTTTACTTTTAACAAATTATTTTTTTTTTATAGGTGTCTATTTGGATTATTTCATAGGAGTTTTGTTTGGTAGAATTTATCCGGCCAGCGACTGACAAGTACCTGTTCCTTCAAACAACTCATTGGCTTAGAGTGTCCTAAAAAGAAATACAAAACTTACAGAGTAAACTACTTGTTTGTCGAATCAAATAAACATTTTAAAATCTATTATGAAACAAACCCAACATTCCTGTTATAAAAAAGCGTTTTATTTGATCATTTGTAGATGTAAATTTGTAAATAAAAGTTGCGTATTTTCTGTGTAATAACATATTTAAATTAAAAGTCTTTTTCGTGGAAGAAAATTAAAAGTAGTCACCCCAGTGATTAAATCATTGAATTTAGTTTCTATTATGAAGACTTAAAAATACATTGAATTTAGATAAACACATGCGCGGTGGGGGGTGCCCTGTCGTAAAAATAGAACGATTGTAAAAGCGAGGGCGAGGCGGCGTTGGTCGGTCGTAAATAAACTTAAACATGGTACTTTAATTCACAAAAAATAAAAAATATAAATAAAAACAACACAATTGTTGGACAGTTTTAAAAAAAAGTTAAAAATAAACGTTTTTTTTTTACTTATAGTGTTAAGATAAGAACAACTTACTTATCGTGCTATTAACAAAATGACGCGCGCCAGACGCGAACTCGCGAAAGATAAGCTCGAGTAAGAGTACATTGACGACTGATTTAGCTCTTTATAAGGAAACGACCATTCGCGCATGCACGGGTTGTAAACAGCGTCGAAAGCAAAGTTGTTACCTGACCCGTTATTCAAACATGTCGACATTTCAACACGACATAATTTACAATTTTTTTTCAATTCGTCGGTATTATATGTCCGAGGGATCGCTCTTTCTAATGACAGCAGTCCCATGCTGCAACGATGCGGCTAGCAACAGTTTTTAGCACAGAAACAAACACAAAAACACATAGGCATTTGCCCGTTATATAATAGATAATAGACTAGCGTGGATACCCAGCTTAGCCCGGGCCGACATGAAGTTTCGTTTGGACACAGCTGCTATACTAAGGATATTGAGCACTTTCATCGGGGGCAACGTCGATACCCATACACAAGTTGTTAAAATAAAAGAAAATCTGGAAGGTAATACCTCTCCCAAAATAAAAAAAAAAGTGCGTGAAAAACTCTTCATCAGATTTTTCCGTAGAATGGATAGGAAGAGAAGCTCTCCCTCAAACATTGAGCGTATTTTGTTGCCTGTGCACTGAAAAATAAAACAAAAAACAAAAAGACCTCCTCCACAAAAATAAAATCGAAAATAAGTGAATCAAAACAATTTTTCTTTCATTTAAAATAGCAGAAAGTGCCCATGCGACTGAAAAAGTTAAAAAAATAAAATAAGCTCCTGTGTTCGACTTCGAACCTTGAAACGCGAAAAATGGCCAAAATGTACGCACAAACTACTTTGCCTACACGGTCACAGATGCTTATGACGTCACAACATTGTAAAATAAGCTTTTGAATACCGGGGGAGGAATTGCCATCAAGTTTGTTTTCTTTTTTGATACACTAGCTACGCAAAAAGGGCACTTTCCAAAAGTGATTCAGTTGGCTGCCATAGAATTAATCTTTTTGTCTAACATTTACATATTATGCATCTTGTTTATTGCCCTTTTACATTTTCGACGAGGTCGGATGCGGATAAGAAAGTTTTTAGCAAATATACAAACACACACCCACCAAGACACAGACGACTTCCCTTTAGATGATAGACTAGCATGAATACCCGACGTTGCCGGGGTCGACATAGAGGTCTGTTTGAACCCACCTTCTATACTAAAGGTATTGAGCAGTTATTCATTATTATATGTCAATTCGACCACCACAACAATTTCTAAAATAAAATATCAGGCAAAAACACGAAAATGCAATCGCTCATGAAAAGAAGAAACTATTTTTGCAGAAGGGATACGAAGAGAAGAAATTGTTCTCCGGATATTGAATATGTTTTAGTTGCCCTAACGCTGGATTAAATCCTCCACAAAAAAAAAAATGAATCAATCAAAACAACATTTCTTTCAATCAAAATCGTAGGGAGTGTTCATGCGACCGAAAAGTAAATGAGCCCCGGTCACCGGGTTCAACCATGAAATGCGAAAGAAGGGAACAAGGTAATAAAAAAGTGCTTATAACAGCATGGCGCTGAAAATAAGCTTTTTAAACAATTTTGATATGCGTGCGTGACTTGCGAAAAACTCGACAGCGAGAATGGCCCTCATTCTAAAAAGTCGTTCAGTTGACACAAAATTGATTGTTCTTTTTTAATGTTCACATATTATACATCCGAGGCATAGCACTTTCAAGCGGTGTCAGATTCGACTTAGTCGGATGCGGATGACAAAAGTTTTTAGCAGACATAAACAAATACACGCAAACACACAGACATTCCGCTTTATATAATAGACTATTGGGGGGGGGCTCGTTAAAATGTGACTAGTGGGGGCGTTGATCGGTCGCATAATTCGCTTAATTATCATATGTTTGTTTATATTTAAAAAATTGTGACAATGGGGTGGGGGCGTCACCCGGTTGTAAAATATTAGATTATAATTTAATATAAAACAAATGTTACTTGGGTGCTATCAGCCAGAATGGAAACCGAAAGCAAGATTTTTAAGCAATAAATGAAGATAACCAGGAAAACAATCGTGAAATAATAAATAGAAAAAATGGATGAGGGTTAATTTGAAAAAAAAATAGAAAAAATGATACAGCTAAAAACAGGAAAACACACAAAAATCATAAATAAAGGCGATTGTTGGCAATTTAAAAAAGTTTTAAATATCGTGTTAAAATCTGTTCCTATTTACTTTCCTCCCCACAAAGGAAGAGTTAGACACAAGGTCCATTTTTAATGTGGAAAAAATCCAGCTCCCCAAGAAAAGGGGTCATCTGGATAAGAACAAAAATAGGCTCAATCTAGAAGGATTTCTCCTTCACTGAACAGATACTACGCTTTGCTTCTAGCCAAAAGCCTAAGCGGGTTCTGATGGAAAATAAACTTACATATCTTGTTAATAAAAGAAAATGACGCGTGCCGGGCGCGCACTCGGAAATGATAAAACTGTATGTGTCCGAGAGGTTGCTCTTTCAAACGGTAATATGTTCTTACCTGTTTGATGCGGGTGTCAAAATTTTTTAGCGGACATACGAACACGCACACACATTTGCCCTTTATGTAACGGAAGCAGAGTATGGCAGTAGTAACATTTTATTTGGGATTTTTTCCGATTATTATACGTAAATATTTTTATAAAATAATCATTAAATTATAATTATCATTTTCATAATGTTATAATTATCCTTTTCTGTGCTTCTACAGAATTTTATCTGATTTTTTTCAAAACTATAGCTAAGGAGCTTAGCCCTATTGTAAACTTGGAGAATTGGAGCTATTGCAGTACTTTTAGAACAGTTCTTATTTTCCGAGGTCAAAGAGCAATTTTTCCTATTTATTTACTTTTGCCACCTTAAATGATGCTATTTCACCGGCGCCATTTCTTCATGTCATATTTCCCGATGTTATGTTTGCATAAATTTATAGAAGAACATGCCTCATATGACAAAACGCACTCCGAAATCACAGAGCTATCCATGATCGCTGGTAAAAGTATATTGAAAATGGTGGGAATTATGTAGAAAAAATAAATTCTGATCACAAAATGTCGATCGTGTTAACGGTACCACACGCCTTTTCGTGGTTCCTTAACTGTTTAGGTTAAGGGAATAGTAGGCGTTGCTTTTCGAAGTAAATTTGTCCATAAATAAATATAATTTGTTATGAATAAATCCTTGAATAAATATACACATACATATGTTACATATTTATAAAGGCGCATTGATCTTGCTACATATGATTATAGGTCCTATAATTTTAAACTCGAACAAAAGTCACCTTTATTTTTATTTCCACAGTAACTAAAGCAGATATGACGAGGAAAAAGAAAAAAAAAACAAGAATATATATATATATATATATATATATATATATATATATATATGTATGTATATATATATATATAGTAATTTATAAAATATATATGCCGACTAAGCTACACTGAATATTCTCCGTTTCATCCACTGTAGGATTCGTCATATATATATATATATATATATATATATATATATATATATATATATATATATATATATATATATATATATATATATATGTATATATGTATATATGTATATATATATATATATATATATATATATATATATATATATATATATATATATATATATATATATATAAACAATAAAAACTAAACAGTGAATCGTCTATGGCATCATAGCGTAATGGATAAGAAGCTGAACGGAAATACATAAAGTCCAGGGTTCGAGTCCTAGTAAGAGTCAAGCTACGCTGAAGAGGGGTTGGGTCCCGAAACATGCATGTACGTATATTACTGTTTTAAAAATAAATAAATAAACATATTATTTGTTTACCTCACAAATTAAAAAAATGGGCAATTTCTATAAAAACACATCTGATCTTCAAGGTGAATTACGCTAACCTAAATATTTTTTTACAAATCAACAACAACAAAACTACGTGTGTGTATATATATATATATATATATATATATATATATATATATATATACACTTGTGCCCGATATTATTCATACCCCCCCTTGAAAATTGAGTTTATTAGGTGTAACTTTGTAAGAATTAATTGTTTACGTCCATATTGATACATATTCTTAATAGACCTCTTCTGATCATTTTCGTAATTTTAAAATCTCGGGATACTTGTAATAAAAGAAATATACAGCTATTTATAAAATCTGCAATGTTCAAAAATAATCATACCCCCTTATTTTTTCAGTATTAATCGAGTTTCTGACTGTTTGTTTCCTGTTTGATTCTTATTTTGAATGCGTTTATACAACCTTTTATTAATTTCATTTCGTTTTTTGCATTTTTCAGAAATTAAAATAATATCAACTGAAAACCAATAAAAGAATAAAAATTATTAGAATGGGGAAGAAAAAAGAGCTTAGTAATGATCTTAGGACTAAAATTGTGAATCCACATAAGGATGGTTTAGATTACAAGTCAATTTCCAAGAAATTTGAGGTCCCTACAGCAACAGTACAGAGCATCATCAAAAAATTCCAGAGCCACCACACAACAAACAACTTGATTGGTAGAGGAAGGAAAAGGAAACTGTTTGCTAGAGCTACCAGGAATATTGTAAGAAGTGTTAATGCAAATCCAACCACCACTACTAAGGACATTTTAGAAAATCTGGAGTCTTCTGGCATAAAAATATCAAGGCAAACATTGCAAAGGACTCTGCATGAAAATGGTCTGAAAGGAAGAAGACCAAGAAGGACTCCATTGCACACCGTAAAACACCTTGCAGTACGTCTAAAGTCTGCTAGGACCCATGTGAATTCTCCAGAGTTTGTTTTCTCAAGTATTTTGTGGACTGACGAAACAACAATTGAATTGTTTAGCCATATGGATGCTTCTTACGTTTGGAGGAAGAAAGGAGAAGCTTACAACCCAAAGAACACCATACCCACGGTGAAACATGGTGGTTGTAGGCTAATGTTTTGGGGCTCCTTTTCGGCTAGTGGTCCAGGTAGTTTGGTCAAGATAGATGGAACCATGAAGAAGGAGCAATATTTGGAGATACTCCAGAAAAACATTAGACAGGATGCGGAGAAGCTTTATTTAGGACCAAACTGGGTCCTTCAACAGGATAATGATCCAAAACATACTGCCAAAATAGTCAAGAAATGGTTTGAGGATAATCAAATTAATGTTTTGGAATGGCCTAGCCAGAGTCCCGACCTGAACCCTATCGAAAACCTCTGGCACATATTGAAAACTGAGGTTAAAAAGCGGAAACCTAGAAATTTGAGGGATTTGGAGAACTACTGCATTGAAGAATGGTCAAAAATCAGTGTTGATTCTTGTAAAAACCTTGTTGATACATATCCAAAACAGTTACAGTCAGTTATTAAGAATAAAGGGCATGCTATAGACTATTAGTAAGAGAGGTATGAATAATTTTGAACTAGTGCCATTATTGTTTTTCTTTGTATAATGTTTCAAACTTGCATAATTTATTTATTTGTTGAGTTTAAATTAAATGCTTATGCTTGATTTATTGTTTGAAATCCCTTTAATATTGTCTACCTTCTGGTTTGAGCAATATTCTTATAGAAAGCTCAAAGATCCGAGGGGTATGAATAATATCGGGCACAAGTGTATATACTTGCATGTAATATACTGAGTTCGTGTAATCCAGTAAATTTTCATATACCAATGAGTTTTAAGCCAAAAAAGTTTTACAAGTGTTTTTGATATAGATGTGCATAATAATACTTTGATAAATATGTTTTAACTTAAATAGGGATGGTATAATAAAATTGTGGGGTCTGCGTTCGCGCCTGGCCTCCATAGAATGAAAATAGGCACAAACTTTAATAAAGACTTTTTACATCTATCTGCGTAAGTATACTTTGATAATTATGCTTCAGTTTGAAGAAATATGGTAAAATACAATTATGGGGTGTTCGTTCGCACCTGATCTCCATAGAATGGAAATATGTAACAAAGTTTAATAAGATTTTTAATATAGATCCACAGAATATTGTGATAAGTGGTTCAGTGTGAACAGGTATAGTATAATAAATTATGGGGTTTATCTATTTTATTTTGAGTTCATCATATTTTGCTTTGGTTTTGATAACCCCAAATTCGAAGCTATCTCTTTACAACCCATCCTTTTCATAACCTATCATACTTTCATAAATCAGATCCCATTTTCTGCAGGCTGTTTTGAACCCAGTCAACGACGGTTAATTTTGCTAGTATATATATATATATATATATATATATATAAATATATATACACATATATATATGTGTGTTTGTGTGTGTATTTTATAGAAATATATATCATATATATATTATATATATATATATATTAGTATGTATATAAGATGTATATATATAAAATATGTATATATAATATATATAATATATATATATATATGTAATATATATAATATATATATATATGTAATATATATATAATATATATATAAAATACACTTATATATTATATATATATATAAAATACATGTATATATATATATATATATATATATATATATAATTTAGGGATTTATGTTATACGCTAAAGAATAAATCGGAAGAGCTATATATTTATGTTTCTATTGTAGCTGATGTCATTCAAATCATTTGATTAATTTTGAAATCACTACCATATATTAAGTGCGATATTATAATCAATAGGCTATTGGCTCTATTATAAGAAGGAAATAACACAAAATATAATATTTAAGCGTACTTATGTTCGGGTAATGCCGGATTATCTCCCAGTGTAATTATATACATATGACTGAAAAATCTATTTATATTCTCACGTTTTACTTTATATAGAAATGTATATACGTGTGGGTACCTACGAATATATTTTTTCTGTAATATATTGATACACACACATACATGCACACATATGTGTGTATGTGTGATGTGTGTGTTCCTGCTTGCGCATGTGTATATATACACTTTATTTTATGGATTTTTTAAACTTTTGTTTTTTCAAGGGAGATCGTATGACTCTAATTTCCCAATGTCTTCCATTATTAAATAAAAATTCCGAATGGAAGACCCTCACCACAAGACAATTTGGTTAACGTTCAGAAATATATATTTATTCTCGTCTCTCAAGAACTGGTGTTATTTTTCGTTCTTCTTTTTTCAGTTCGAAAATATGCGGTTCGTTATTTCTCATCATAAATATAATGTAGATACTCACTTTTCAACCGACATGCTCAAAATATTAATTGTATGTATGCATACATATTATTCTATTATAAATGTATGATATATCGGTTTTGCTAACATCTCCGGTGTAACTTATGGACAGAAAACGCTAACATAATATATCATACGCGAGATACGTATTTGTGTTTTCATTATTTCTTCCTATTTCACAATCAGGATCAAAACGTATTGATTCTGATGTATACAACGAATATATACGTTTCTCTTTCTTTCTCTCTGTCTCTGTCTCTCTCTCACCTCTCTCTCTCTCTTTCTCTCTTTCTCTCTTTCTCACTCTATATATATATACACATTTCGAATTTTTGAGATGAGCATTGGTTACTCGTATTATTTGAATTAGTCCGGCTTTTCATAACGACTCGGTCGATATAACTTCCGACCTACTTCAGGTGTATCTCGTCGAATTTATGAATGTTTCTGTCGAACTCGGGAGTTTTGTCAGAATTTTCAATGGAGCCCTTGTTTCACTTCATGGGTGTAACATGTTTTTGTTCCGTCAGTCATGACCTCATTTAGATCCTAAGTAATTCGCAATTTTATTTTTCGGTCAAGAATTCAGATAAAAATCACTTTTTTAATTGATTTTCTTAATTACTCTAACCACTGTGCCACGAGTCCCTGCTGGCAATTCTAATACGAATTTTATGAGCCTTATTTTTATTTCTACTCAACCATAGTACCGAATTTAATACTGCATGGGGCTTGAGATTTCTCTCACAAGGTGTTTGCTCCTGGCAGAATGAAAGAAAACCAAACAGAAATTACAAAAGTTCACCTTAAGACTTTAACGTAAATTTTATTAAAGTAAAAAAAAAGTCCATGTTGCAAAAGATGTGTCATCTTCAGCTATCTGCTACTATCTGCTGGTAACGTTCTCGAAGGGGAAAATAGTTCGTTTCGATAAAGGCTGGGTAGAATTCCCGCTAACGAAGTAGTGCGCAGGTTGGAGATGTAGCTGAAAACTGCTAGCTGGGTATCCACGAGGAGTCCTTGTAGAATCAGTCCAAATGGCGGACAAGTCAGGTCAAACCGTACACCTTACTTTCGTCTTGACATACATTAAATTGTAGCACAAGCGTGCAAATATGAATTCGCCCTACTTAAAGGCATTGGTCATTGCAATTATAATATTCTTCTCCACGTTTGGGCATTTAAAACGTCTTGAAGCAACAAAGTATTTTCGCTGCCTGGATTCGAATGAGAAATCCACGTGTGTCCAACGCTACGTCTTTTTGGATTCTGATCTGAAAATGGAATTTGGCACCGAGAACAGTCAATTATAACATACAATTTGACTGGTTAAAATAAATCTGTCTCATAAATAGCTTGCTTATTTCTGAAGAATTTCTCACAGGAAGCGGTAATTATAAAAAAAATAGATAATACATACAAGTAATGCGTAAAAAAATAAATAATAAAAAATAAATACAGTAACATATAGTCATACTAATCAATAATAAACATTGATATTTACAACCAGAAATAAAATAGGTTTAAGGCTCCAAAAATTCGTACAAGAATCGTCCGCATGTGGATAGAGTATTTCAGGAAATCAATTGTAAATGAGTTGAAGATTCAATTCTCAGTGTGGGCAATCGAAAAATACAGTTGCAAGTTCCTTAGAACCTCTATCTGATCATGGTTGACAGAACAAGAGCATATTACCCCTGTGAAATAAATAAAGTGTTCCATTCGAAATTCTCTCCAAATTCCCGAGTTCAACAGAAAAGGCTGTCGAAATTCCTGAGTTAAACAGACTTCAACCAGAAACACCTGAAGAAGGTCGGAGCTTACATCCAGCGAAACGTTGTGAAAATCACACTTAACTTGAAAACAGTAGTCCGATTAATCCAAATAACACACACACATACACACACACACACACACACATATATATATATATAATATTTAGTTTTTTCTGTGGTAAAATCTTTGTTAATTTTTTTAATTCAAAGCGAAAGATTAGTAACTAAAATCAACGCTGATTTAAAAAAATTAACAAACATTAATTCTTTTATGAATAAAACATTTCGACGTCATCGGTTTTTCGTCAAGATATATACACAGTTTTTGCCCCTTTTTCTTCTCTTGTGTGTGTAGGTATGTGTATGTTGGTGTGTGTGTGTATTTGTGAATGAGTTCATGTGCCTGTGCTTATTCATTAGAGAATGGCAGATACGTATTGATATGTTGACGTCAAATTTAAATTCATTAGATTATGTTCGAATATGTGTGTTTGAACACAAATATGAGTACTGCATGTGTGTATGAATACGTATGGATCTGAATATATAAATAAAAATGATATTTGCTTGAATGCGTGCACATCTATGTATATGTGTATATACCTGAATACTGTGAGTAAAATAACACGCAAACTAGAAAATAACAAAAAAACTTGTTTTTAAATATCATTAAACTTGATAATATATGCACAGCAGGAAGATTTTAAGTTAAAAACTGCTTTGATTCTTCGCTGCTTTCTGAATTTACACATATATTTTAACAAGAAAAAAAAGAAAATGTATGTAATATGGTAATGGCTCCCTTTTGTTGTTCTACTCGGATTTTGTGGTGAATGAAAGGTTAATTAAACACATTTTGGTTACTTTTGGGGGAACATACAAATTAATTATGTTATAAGAGTCATTATTATAGTGAGTTTATGGTACAACTTTTTAAATATAAATACCCATCACCGTAGATAGGTTTTAACGCATTTAATAATTTTATGTGTAACATGTTTTAATACTTCAAAACACACACACACACACACACACACACACACGAATATATATATATATATATATATATATATATATATATAATATATATAAGTGAAAGTGTCTAACTGTCTGTATGTGCCTCTGTGTCTGTCTGTGTACATTTCGCTCCACAATAACTCTGTCAATTTTCATTCTACAGATTCGAAATCTGACATACTAAGATTTGGGAAAATCTTTGTAATCCGTTTTCGGCCAGAAATTTGTCTGTTAAGGGGTTAATGTTCAACGATTTGACCTTTGAGAATTCTACCTAACTCCTCCGCCAATTTTGAGTATAAACAATTGGAATTTTAGATCTAGGCATGGATATAACTTAATAACTTGAATTGAGCCTAAAACAATAAATGGTAAGGGGTCATAATAGGGGTCAAATTTAAAACAAAATGACCTCTGCCGTCTCTTCCAGACAATTACAGGTCTAACATTTGGAAATGTACATAAAGGATATTCAGAGCTAGGTGAAGCTTTTTAATCAGTTTGGATCGAAAATTTGAGCTACCAATGTATAAATGTATGTATTAATGTTTGCATGTCTGCCAAAACTTTCGAAAGAGGCGATGAATTTTCACAAGATCAGTATCGTTTTGAAGCTCGACCCTTCAGACGACAACCGGAAAATTAGCTAAAAACATTAATGTCTTCACCCTCAACTGAGAAATTTTCAACATGGAGGGATCGCTTTTTTCGCCGATATTTTCGAAAGTCATTCCCTTTTTTTGATTGTATAGCATTAATTTAAACCTACATCATTTCCGGTTTTACGGTTGTCGGAATAGAAAAGACATCAGTTTTTTTTTCGCGTTCTTTTACTGTTTCGCTGTACGGGTTCGAGCCTGCCTTTCTGCTACCATTTTTTTTTTTTTTTTGCTCAACACACTTTCAAACAACCGGGTTACGCCGGACACCCATGCTAGTATATATATATATATATATATATATATATATATATATATATATATATATATGATTAGTTCATTAATCACATAGATTAATGTACGAAAGTATAAATTTATGCGTAATCTTTCAGTATTTACTTCAACAGTACACAATACGTGTGTAGTGCTAGCTAGTAAGTTATATAATATATATGACAAATAATCTACACAGAGGATTCGTTAGGCTGACCTATCCTAGCGTGGATCAAACCCGAAATATTCTGTGTAGCTTAATTGCCATATATATTTTATAACGTACTATATGTATATATATATATATATATATATATATATATATATATATATATATATATATATATAAAGATAGTATGATAGAACGGTATTGCAATATGTCGTTCAATAAAGTAAATACTGTTTTATTAAAGTTTATTCCAATATTAGACTACCTGCGATTCGTTGGGTCAGTATATGTTATAGCTAGCTATGGAATAGTGAGTATTCAGAATTAATGTATGAAAGTGAAAGGGAATACAGAGTATTAATGCATAAACGCGCAAAAATTGAATGCACACGCGGGAAAACAAACATGACGAACAGTAAAAACAGTACGCAATACATTGGGAAATTCTTCTTGTTCTAGGTCTTGTATTCATATACTCTCTCTCCCTCTCTCTCTCTCTCTATATATATATATGTATATATATACATGCATACATATATATATATACATATATATACATATCTTTACATACATTAAAAAGTAAATAATGAATTTACTCACCAAAGTTTTATATATCACAAATTGAAGATAAAAGATCAATAGATAATATATCCAAATTTAAAAAAAAAGTAGTGTTTTTAGAAGTTTACCTGTAAAGTCCGAAGTTTAAAACCTTTTTTTAAACACGTTGTTTGTTTTTATTTGTTTTTCTTTATGAAACTTTGGTCCTTTCTCTTTTAATTGCAAAAAAATAGGGTTTGAATTATATTCTTCGAGTAGTTATAAGCTTGGAAAGACAGGGGACCGAATTAATTCACGCCTCCTATTTTGAAATGTCTATTAAAAAGTAAATAATTAATTCACTCACCAAAGTGATATGTATCACAAATTGAAGATAAAAGATAATAAATAATATATTCAAATTAAAAAAAAGTAGTGTTTTTTTTAGAAATTTACCTGTAAAGTCCGAAGTTTAAAACCTTTTTTTTTAAACCACGTTGTTTTCTTTTTTTTTAATGAAACTTTGGTCCTTGCTCCTTTAATTGAAAAAATAGGGATTGAATTACATTTTTCGAGGAGTTATAAGCTTGTAAAACAGGGTGGAATTATTCAATATTTTTCACGAAATTTCTGACACGTCTAACAAATGATTTATCTACCACTAACCCTAAGTTCGGGTTGCACTCCAAATTTAGAGTTGATAGTCATAGCTTTTTTATACAATTTTCCAAGAGTGACGTCCCCAATGATTAAACGACATGCAACCAGTTATTTATTTGAAAGACAACTTTTAATAAAAGAAATGAAGAAAAAATAACTTAAACACAGTTTCAGCACGTATAAAAGATACTTGAATTTTACTGCATTTGCTATCAGGTATTTTTGTTATTGTTTACAATTTCTCGAATATTAATTGTTTTCTTGTTCCTACTTACTTGCCCCTCCCCAAGAGTCGTCATTCATGATTTTACTTATTTTTACTAATTTTTAGACGTTTATTTTATTTAATTGTCAGCATGAACCAACTTTTTAAGATGCAGCATCTGCTAACACATAAGCGAAGTTTACTGTATTTATTTTTTAGCAAATATTAATAACAGAAAGTTTTCCACTTTATTTATTTTTTTGCATAATTAATGATGGAAGTATGTTTTCTGTTTTTCTTACCATCTGTTGAAAATAAATTTTACAGTCTCTTGAAAAAAAAACTTTTCTCTATTTTCACCTTACTATTTACAATGTTCATATAAAGCATTCATCTGTTCTATTTATAATAAAAATTCCGTTTTCAAAAAGAAACGTTTACTGTAAAATTTATTTTTTAAAAAACGTGCAAGTTTTCCTGAAAAAACAATACAAAAAAATCAATTTTTTTAGGGGGGGAACAACTGTTATTGATAAAAATAAATTACAAAAAATAATAAAAGTAAATAAACGAACAAAATGAAATTTTTCTGAGGAATGTGTTCCATTTTAACAAACGTAGCCACAGCAACGCGTGGCCGGGTACAGCTGTTTATATATATATATATATATATATATATATATATATATATATATATATATATATATATATATATATATATAACATTATCGCTTTTTCTTCATACTTTCTTAGATTGTTATAATTTTGTAATTTTCATTGTAATTCTTTATTTCTTCTTTGTTTAACCGGTATAACATCCGCAATCTCCGTTTTGGTGTTTAAATATTCCTATCAATCAAATATATCAATCTACCTACACATTTATAGTCTGCAGTTATGTTTAATTATATTTTACTTTGTGCATTTACTTACACACTTACTTGGCTTGTACCGGAGTTTGCAGATACCGGCCATCTTCTACCCTTAATGTTATTTTACCTCTTTATTTATTTTTTTTTTACTCATCTATTTATTTATATGTATGTATACATATGTGTGTATATGTGGGTGTGTTTGTTGTGTGTATACACATATATATGTACATGTGTAATCGTTTGTATTCATGTAGATGTATATATGGAAGCATATACATGTTCATGTATTTAACTTATCTTTCTTCTCATTTCATTTGCGTCCTATAATAACTCCTGATGATAATTTGATTCTTAAGTAATAAGTTGTAAATTTCAGTTGACCCCTTTTTTGCTTTAAATTTTGTGCGCCTTTTCAACGTCATCTTGTCCGGTTCATTTTGACATTGTCTTCTCTATTCTAAAATTAACTCAATCACTATTCATTTTTCCTCTTCTGCATTAATTTTTCTTAAATAAGCCCAGTCGAGTTTTAAATTACTTCCGTTTCATTTTTCTACTCACATGTTATCTTTCTTTTAAGAATATTATTTGAACTGATTCCCTTGTCCTTGTACCAATTTGTGAATTATTCCACGGATTTCTGCCTTTTGGATTATTTTTGACCATCTTCAAATTATGCGATTCCCTTGGATTTTACTTGTGGAAATGGAAATTTAACCAACTTTTTTTGGATTCTGGATTTTTGGGGTTTTACCGTTATTGGATATAATACCCTTCACAAGACTATCTATGTTCTTTTACATGTTTTCTGAACTACTTGTTTATATATATATATATATATATATATATATATATATATATATATATATATATATATATATATATATTAAAGAATGACAGTATAGTTTATTCCAAGAACCAAATATTTATGGCGGAACTGTTTAGCACTGTTAGAATGTAACTATACTGTTATTTCTTTATATATGGTCCGTTGTTTTATTTAACATACGTTGTAAGCAAAACAAAAATGAGTGGTATAAAATTAAAATACAAGAATTAGCATGTAAAATAACTACTAGCGGGCTTTTGAAAAGAACGCACTCGACCCTTAAGGCATCCCCCTATCATAAGTCTTTCTTTCTATTAGCAAGGCCCAGAGGTACAATAGCAAGGATCCATTGCAGTCACTCTGTGATTAGCCTTGTTTTCTGTCTAAGACATTGAACGCCATTGCCCTATCCTCCACTTCTTTCTTTCCCTCACAAATTGAGCAAATTGCGTTTTCTTGCCTGCCACTTTGGCTCACTCGGCTGATCTGGTCTTGTCTTGGAGATTGAGCGTACCTTATTGACAGTTTGTTACTTACTAACAGTACCGGATCCCCAACTCTTTGGTTGTATTTATAGTGAGATCTATCATGAGTTGTATAATATCAGGATTGTTGTGGTGCCATATCGCGCATGGAAATGGGGTCTTGCTTCTATCTCTACTGGGTTTCTATATGGTTACAACTTCCTGGACTGGACACGGCTAATGAACTTTTCTGTGTATACTTGGCGTCGGAACAGGCTTACGTTTCCCAATCCATCTCCGCAACTTATAATTAAACAAAACGAAATGATATGAAATGACAACCTTAACAAATACAACGACCAAACCAAATACCACACAAACAAAACCAATTCGCCTCCTCCCTTTAGGCCAGCATTCATAAATGTTAGTGGGCTAAGATATAATCTAAATGATGTAAGGTCTTACCTGTTAGTAAACTCCCGGATATCTACGCTCCTCAATCCACTGTAACCACTTTAACATGCCAGTATACCTTCCTCTCTGTCTTAAGGACTCGGATAGATATACGCACGGGCTTGACATCTATATTCGAAGCGCCGTCCCCTTAACTAGAGAGCAACATCTAGAATTGGATGACAAGGCCTTTATGTGTTTTCGATTAGGCTTTCACCACTGCATTAGTTACTTATATTATTTCTACCATTATTCTTCAAGCCAGGACTTTACTCTAATCGATCATGTCTCTGAGAGTATACATGCAGCATTCTCCCTACATAGTAACGCCCAAATACACGTGTTTAGTGAATCCAATGCCCACTATAAAAATTAGCTTGGTTTCTCACGTTATACAGATGCATCTGGTCGCTCGATTATAGCTTCTCTGTAGCCCATTCCGTCTCACAGGCAGTCATGTTCCCAACCCGTCACCCACATAGTGACCACCAACAAGTTTCACTTCTAAACCTATTCCTTACCACAGTATCTGAGGTTGTGTAACTAATGCCCACAGTCCACTCGGAAACGCAGACCACCTAGTGGTATCAGTTGACATCGCACTCAAATCCTTACCCTAACGTAAGAAGTCATTACACAAAAGGACAAGGTACTACTAAAGGGCTGACTGGGAATTCATCAGAGAACATATCAGAAAAGTAATAGCTGCAGCCAAAAGTAGCCATGCTGAAATGACCAGAGAACGCATAGAATCGCAGAAAGTAGGAACTTGTGATTTCTTGAAAATGTGTAATACTGTAGTGGATAAAGGACAATCAATATTATCCAACAATCAGAAGGTTGCATGCACGGTAACTGAAAAGACAGAACTGCTTGCTCGGTTATTCGCCTCGCACTCAACCCTAGAGACAGAAACAACTCTCTCTCAAATTTTTCTATACGGACGGAACCACAATTGATGATCTGAAAATCATCCCTTCGCATGTCCGCGATATCATAAAAAAAAAAACTTAGACACCTCTAAGTGCTGATCTCATCCTAGCTATTATAATTAATAAATCCTTAACTGAGCTAGCCCCCGTGCTTTAACTCAACAATAAATGCGTTGCTGAATCTTGCTTCCCTAATAGCTGGATTATATCTCTTGTTCTAGAATTCTGGCGGAGGGGCCGACCTGCCCAATTGTAGACCTATCAATCTATCAATCCTATATCCCTCTTTGCTAAAATCTTTGAGACGCTAATCAACGAAACACTAGTGCATCACATTGAAAAGCTTAATCCTTTTTTCTGACAAACAGAACCGATTTGGGTAATGTCGTTCTATTGCAGATATTTTTGCAGTCATCTTTGAATGCATATACTATGCACTGGATTAGGCGGGTTAATTTAGGGCTGTAGCCCTCGATGCAAAGTCTGGCTTGGAGGGGTGCTAATGACAAATTAAATCGTATGGTATAACTCGACGAATACTAAATATACTTTGATCTATTTTAGACATCAGGACCATCCAGGTTGTCAGGACTATCCAGGTTGTCATTGTTCATCAAAGCAGCATAAAATGAATGCTGGAATGCTAGTTTAATATAAAAAGAGACTAAGTTTTTTTTGTAAAAAACAATTTCCGACAATGTCTGATTAAAACAATTCTGTTCTGAGTAATATCTGGAAACTCTTGATTATACAAGGTATAAATGTAAATGGACATTCAACTTGACATACTTGCAGATGTAAAAATCTACTTAATATTTTATATAGATACATAAACTTTGCTATTAAGTCATTAGATCTTGTGATGTGAATATCTGAAGCACTTTCTTGTAAAACCATGTTTACAAGCCAATATTACGAAATAAGAAATTTTATAATCTATTATATCTATAAAAGTGAACGTAGCTGTGTGTCTATGTGTGTGTCTGTGTGGGTGTACATTTCCATAAACAATAACTCTGTCAATTTTAAGTCTACACACTTGAAATTTGATATACAGGTTACTGGGATTTGGGAAAATTTGTGATCGGGTTTTGGCCAGAAATTTGGCTGTTAAGGGTTCAAAGTTAAAAGATGTGACCTTTGAGAAGTCTACAAAACTCCTTCGAGAAAGTTTAGTCTAAACACTTGAAATGTTAGATATTGTTTCCTTGGACATGGATCTAACATAATAACTTGATTCGAGCCCAAAACAACAAATGGTAAGGGGTCATAATAGGGTTCAAATTTAAAATTTGACCGCTTTTTTAGCTCAACATACATCTCCAAACACCAGGGCAACGCCGGGTTGAAATGCTAGCATATTTAACTAATATTGAAAACATGTCTCATAAATGGTCTAGAATTTACCTACATATATGATGGTTTATTTTAAGTACACAAAAATTATAATTGTCAAACGTAATTCTCATTTCAGCCTTGATATTGCAAAATCTCTTTTATTCAAATCTTTAATAAAAAATAAAATTCTATGATGTTTACTTTTAATGAATATTTGATTGTATAGAGGATTATTTTTGTAATGGCATTTTGATTATCTTTCTATATTTTCAATGTTAACACACGGTTCTACTTTTTCATAATATAAATGCTATTACGTATTCTTTTAATCAGAGATATCTCGGATAAGAATCAGGAAAAAATATGTTTGTCTTGCTTCTTCATTATTTTTTTTTATTTTAACTTGTTTATATAAATGCATTCGATTTCGTCCTGGATCCTGGATCATAAGCGCATGGTATTTCTTTTATTCGTGGTTAATTCGAATTTAAATCCAAGCCGGTTCCATCATTTAATTGAGAACATCTTTATAGCAGGGATAAGAGACGGATAAAGGATTTACTGGACGAGATAAGATACGGGGCAATAATGATAGGATGCAGCAGGCAGGCAAAGTGAAAAAGTGAAAAGATGTATAAAGGAGGAAACAAAAAAATAGCAAAATAGAGTCGATTGTGTCATTCCAAACATTGCGCATGACAAGTAGGGAACGCATATAGACACATATACACCGATATATACATACGCACAAATGCACGTATCCTTAAACACAACAGGCACGGCTGCTAGCTAAATCTCCATTTTCAATGACAGTCAAGGAGAGACAAAATAGAAGAAAACTCACAAGGTTCGTTTTAAAGAGACAGGCACGAATTTAGTGAGATAGAATAAGGTTGTTCTAAGGTCGGGGCGGTGTCCGGTAGCGGTTGGCGTAAATCTGTCTCATCTGTCAGTCTTCTTGTCCAGGAAATAGGAGCTGTTTCTGGGGACAGTCCAATATGGTATCAGTGACCCACGTGACGGCTGTCTTTTGAATAGGACACACTGAAGTGGTTTGTAGAGACTTGTCGAGGATGAGAGATAGACAGCCACTCATCATTAGAGAGTTATTATTATTATTATTATTATTATTATTATTATTATTATTATTAACAGCAACAACAACAACTATAATAATAATAATAATAATAATAATAATAATAATAATAATAATAATAATATTCTCTGTACGCTATGTATTGTTCACAGCAGATACCAAAATGATTATCTTCGATAATTGATTCTCGTCAAGTAATCAGTAACTTTCGTGGTATCATTTACGATTTGTCAAATATATTGTGTATGGTGATATTAATTTCAGTTAATAATTACAGGAGTCTGTTGATTTGAGAAAGAAAGAAATACTCTATGTAAAAGAAGGATTGTCATATACAGACGATTGGATATATATGCATATATGAGTAGACAGTGATTCAAGCATAAAATTATGCTGTTGTTATTATCCTTTTTTCTTATTCAGTATTTCACTTGCTCTACTTTCATTATTTGGGACGATCAGTTAAAGGGGAAAAAAGGAAATGAGGCTGCTTGTATGCGGGTATTATTGTGCTGGATATTGGACGGCCATGTTATTTGGAAGAAAAATGCTGCTGTCTAAATTTTGTTTAAACATGTTTACTGACTGCTATGATCTATTTTCAAATACAAAAAGATGTCTGGTTGTTAAAAGAAAGCACGTTTTATTAAAAATACTACACTATGTAATTTAAATTACAATGAGACTAACTGCAGGTGTCCGAAAATGATCTGCCACATTTAAACAATTAAATAACTATTGAATAAATAAAAAAAAGTATTTTTTTTTAAATATAGAATGCAATTTTATTTTATTTAAGTAAAAAGTCAGGAGGAGCTGCTAAAAACAGTATACCCTGCCTTGACAGAGTACAAAATAGACTTCGTGGCTTGGTGGGGGATGACCTTTTCTCTTCACTGCAACCTCTCTCCCACAGAAGAGACGTTGCGAGCCTGTCTCTGTTTTATCGTTATTTCCATGGCAAGTGCTCGTCTGAGCTCCATTCTCTGGTCCCCCCGCCAATCTTTCACGAAAAACACCCGACTAGCTAAAACCACTGTCAATAATTTTCCCCACTCTTTATCCGTGCCTAAATCAAAACGTAGATTCCATAAACAAAGCTTCTTTCTTAGAACTGCACGGCTGTGGAAATCTCTGCCGCTTGCCTGCCCCCACCCGAATTCAACTTGGATGTCTTCAAGTCCAATACAAACAAATTCCTGATAAACCGCCCCCTTAAGTAATGACACCTATCAACTCCCCAATACTAACTATTACTACGATTCTATCCCACTGATTAGTGTGCACACAATAACCCTTATCCCCGAGTGGCTCTTGGGCCTTGATAAGTGGTGCCCCCCCATGGAAAAAAGGTAAAAAGTCAATGATATCTGTATTTAATAAGTAGTCTAAAGTACACTTGATTTATTTGCGTGGTGATATTTGTTGGCCCGTGACCTCCTGATTTAAACCTCTGCATATTTTTCTTATGGGGATATGTGTAGCCAAAGGCATTCAGCGGCACCCCTCGATCTCCTGAAAATTAAAACGAACCATTCGTTCTGTAATTACTGCCATCCCACGTAAAATGATCAATTGAGTTATTAAAAACTTTCGTGAACGTCTACAATTCTGAGTTAGCAATGATGGGCAACGGTTGGCCGATTTAATATTTAAGATTGTGTCAAATAAAATGGCATTCTATTACGTTTAAAAATTGACAATTTATTTTTCTCTTTTATTTAATTCTTATTTGATTTTTTTACCAATTAATATATCAGATCATTTTAGGACACCAGGTATAATGCAATGACACTGTAGAGACCAAATGTTATGGCGCGCTTAATGTATTTGCTTTGATGAATACTGTGGCTGAGAACAGGCTCGATATCTTTGAAATGTAATTTTTGTTGAGACTGATTAAATTTATGTCTATGGTATTTACAGTTATTGTTGTGTTCTTGCTTTATGCTATCCTGATTTCTTTGTTTACGTTGTTTCTTTTGGTTGCATTGCTCTTTTATTACACATTTATTAACATCTGTCTATTAACCTGTTTCTTTTACTTTATTTTCCATTTCCTCCCCGAATTTCCTTCTTCATATTCCACTAATTTTTTATACCCACTTTACTATTTTATTTGAACTAATACCTCACAGACACTTTTACCATTTTTTTGTAGTTCCACATTTTTATATTGATCTCTGTATTTAATTTACTAATATTTTTCCTGTAAAATTCTCGATAAAAACAAAATTTCTGTTTAATCTGTCACTATTTTATAAAACTCATTTGTGTATTTTTGTGATTTTACTTTTTTACTTGTCTTTTTCCTCTATTTTCGCCGGTTTCGCGTCATGTCTCCAGAAGTAAGCACGCAGTGTCAGAACATTTTCCACTATTTTATGTGTTCTATTGATGTGTTCAAGTCCAACGTCAACAAATTCCTAATGAACCGCCCCCTTAAGTAAACATTTCATCAAATCTCCACACTAACATAATGTACGTACTTGCAATAACCCTTATACCTGAGTGGCTTCCGGGCCTTGACAAGTGGTGACCACTGTGTAAAAAAAAAATCATGTGCATTCTTGTGTGTTATACTTCAAAATAAGCTATGACGCGCCCGACGGTACACTTCGTGTCGGACCTTCATCCTTCCACTCCTGATAATACAAAAGGTTTTAGACTCATCTGTCATGCGAAGAACAGGATTGTAACATCTGTTGTACGTACCCGTATAATATAAAATGAAACCGGAAAAATGAGTTGCAGATCAATGTATAGCAAATAACTGCGAATCTTTGCCAGCTTATTCAACATTGATAGAAGTCCAGATCTACGTCAGCCTTCCAATAATCGAAATAGTGTTGAGTTTCAGACAGCGAAAATGTCAGTTATTTGTATCTATTATTGTTGTGTCTGTATCAATAACAACACGAACGCAGAAAGTAAAGGTAACACAAATATATTAAAACGCAAAGATAATACATATTTACAAAGGTGCAGTTGTACTGCAGTTGGAAGATTGTCCGACAGAGGGCTTGTCACAGTCTTTCATGGAGCAACCGGCACATGCGTCTTGCTTATCCGGCGTTCGAACACAGCTCCCCGGTCTTGCTGACTTGATACCTTTATCTAGATCTTTTCACCCACGTATGCTAATTAGTGGGCGTCTCCACAACAATTATTGTGCTAAAGTCAGTAAACGTTTGCTTCCTTATAGTTTTGCCTGTCTATATATTTACTGGTTTTTATTCCAAACAAAATATATTGTTACTTGGCCGTAATTGGCTTAAATTTGTACCATTTTCACAGAGTATTATAAAAGGGAGTGACTGATATGTCGGGTTATATTACATTTGTCAATACAGTCAAGGAAACAGGTAACGGAGAGAATACAAAAGTTTAGCATTTCAAGGTAAGAAGCTATAAGATTAAAATGCTTTGTGGCATATAGATATATTTGCAGTGAAGGTGGAGAGATTTTGTTGCTAAACGAGTTTATCTCGGGTATGTGTGTCGAGGGAGTACCATTTCGATGAATTTATCCGAGCACATTTCATGGAAATACTTGTAAAACGGACGCAGGAGTGCAACATTGCAACGATTGGGCAGGATTTGGTACTTAGTTGACTAGACCTATTATATTTGAGACTCGTTTTTGGACCGTTTCAAGGAGAGACGGGCTAGTGGTGGATGCACCAGTCGCGATTTGAAAAAAAAAACTATTCCATACATAGGCGAATTGTGGCGTTGTAAAAATAAAGGCTAGAGTCAGATGTAAATAATAAACTCAATTTTATTTTTTAAAATACGTTGTAAAATATTCTTCAAAAGTTCGATTATGTTTTGGAAGAAACTACTATTTAATTTTTTTTTAATTAAATCAAATTAATAGACCCATATGTTATTAAGTACTTTACCTTACATAGTCTTTTTCCTTTAAGGTTTTTTACATCCCCGTTCTTATTTTATTAGATCTCTTTTAATATCGCCTCCTTGTTTTCTCTTCTACATTCTATCAGCCTCTTAATTTCTTTCTATTCTGTTTATCAACAGTCACAGGTGGCGAAAAACGAAAACAATAGAACATCTCCATATAACGAAAAAAAGGGATATGACCAGAGGTCATATCCTTTAGCCAAAAAAGCAAAAATAATAAAAGACCGAGGAAAAATACTTTTATTCGAATTTTTAGTTATTATAATTTAAGTCTATTAAGTTATGCTAACTTATTTTAAAGGTGTAAATAATATCAACTACGCGTAATGTGTGACAAAACGAATTCCCTTGATTCTAACAATATGTAAAAAGTACATATGTTATTATTTTACTAGAATTGATATTTTTATGGGTTTTATTTAGGGTAGATTAAACATGGACTTTTTATGTTGTTTGCATTCGCGTGACAAGAATTGACTGTCAGATTGAAAAACCGTCAGAATATTGAGACAATTATTTCTTGGTTCATTCCTCTAGATATATGCAAGCGACACTACTGTCTATCGCAATACATCAACTTTGCAACCAAGATTTCTCAGGGTCCCTCTCTTTTTACCTTGAGCATGTGGGGCAATAGATCAAAAGGTGTTTAATTAATTTTTACACATCAAAAACTAAGCTTCTATCTTTTTGCCATGAACGTGTCGATACCCACTGGGCTCGAATCGATATGAATAGCTCTTGTTTCGAAGAAACTCGATTGTTTGACAAGCTAAAGAGGCTGGCCTTCACTCTTGATTGTAAATGGAGAGCCCACATTAAATTTGTTGCCAAAGTCACCGGTAAACATTGTTACGTTGTCTTATCGCTGCAGATAGCATCTACTCCCTACGCAATTCTCTACCCGCAGAAAAGTCCCAACGCCATTGTCTACATGTAAAAAAGTCAAATATATTTTCATTTCTTTGATCGTTGTACATTGTTTTCCATACTGTAAGTATGTTTTCATTTTTTGCATGTTTGTCAATTGTTTTCCATATTGTTAGTATGCTGTTGTTTCTTTGATATTCTTCAATTGTATTCGAATTCGTTTGTCGGTTTTTTATTTCTTTAATGTTCGTAAATCGTTTTCCATATTGTTAATATGCTTTCATTTCTTTTATATTCCTCAGTTGTTTTCAAATTAGTTAGTATGTTCGTTAATTATATTCTTAATCGTTAGTATGCTTTTTTCCTTTTATTTCCGTCATTTTTTCCAATTCGTTAGTATGCTTTAATTTCTGTGATGTTTGTCAGTTGTTTTCCAATTCGTTAGTACGCATTCATTCCTTAGATATTTTTCAAACGTTTTTCGTTTTTTATAGTATGTTTTCATTTTTTATGTTTGTCAATTTATTATATTATTCCTTCGTATGCGTGTTTTCATCCAAGTAAATGGACACGTGGAAGAGAGTCTAGCAATCCGAGAGAGGAAACTACTAGGGTACAAATCTTTCTGGCATCCAGGGATCTAAAGAATAAAAGAGTTGGACGTTACTGCTTACAATGTTAGTCGGAAGTATGTACACCCATAAGTCAAGTAGCATATAATGGCAATACTTTTCAGGCCTACCTCGTATGTCTTCTTTATTTTGAGTGTGGTTATTATAATAGTGTACATTGCTTCCTTATGAAAACAAACATATTAAATGTAAGAATTGTGATTATAACTACACCATCCTCTGCCGAAAATATAACTGTGACGCAGAGGTCCAATCCCGAGCTCTAAACGCTATAGATGACCTTCAGGAACAAAGACAAATATGCACGGGTGGATCCGAATGAATAGAATAAACAAAGCAAACGGGAACAAAAGAGGAATTATGCGCGTTCGCAAGGGAAATAAAAGCGAAGAAAAGAGGTTTATAGTAAAAGAAAAGAAAAAAAAAACTAGAACAAAACACACACACACAACACTGATCAGCCTGATCTCCACAATGTAAAACCGTACACCCCGGAAAGACCGCCGGATACTTGATTCGGTCGGTGTCATCAAGTGCATAGAAAATACTCTCATGACCTCGCTGCGACGCAATCCGTTCTTTAAAGCCAAGCTCTATTCAGTGATGGCAACAGAAAAAAAAGAAATTTAAGAGAAAAACGCAGAGTTTATATTAGCTTAGATTAATTCTTTTTTATTACATTAAAAAAAACAAATGGTTTGATCTAAATAAACAATTAAGTAAAAAGAAAATAAACGTGATTTTCCATGCAGGGTGAGTGATTACATTTATTCAATAATGCAACGTTTGTTGTAGTGTTTTATTAAAGACTGGGCGATATAAACTTAATTGAGTAATTTGAATTTGGATAAATGTGACATAAGAGAGCAGACAAATACATGCACACACGCACGAATTCACACTCACACACATACGCATATATATGTTAATATGGAAAAAATATTCTCTATATACTTAAGATCGATTCTTATAAGAATCAATGTTATATATTTAATTTTTTATGCCTGTACAAGTAGCAACTAGAATATGTATACGTATTCTATACATTTTAGGAAACATGCTTTCCTTGCTTCCAAATTGAGATTAGGTTACTGTATTATATAATTATGAGCTGTCATACTGTATATCTACGCATGCACATATTTATATAAAGATATAAACAGAAAATAACATAACATATTAACAATTTCACATTATAATGTATTTCACCTTATCAGGATAAGACAGATTCTTTAGACGATGTTCACTTTACCAGACTGGTAAATGAAACATGGGAGCTTTCGAACCATCTTAGGATCTACATATCAATACCTTTTTTCAGACATGCATTAACAGATGCGTGTGGAACGCCTAAATCTCAGACCCTCTGCCCAATAGGCCGCTTGGGAGTTTTATTAATGATTGCCTGGACAATTTCCATATAATCTTTAGTCTTTGTGGAGGTATCTTATACCTTGGCCTTTCATCTACACCACTTCCAAAACGTCGTCTGATGCGGTGAGATAGGCCTCAAGCGTTGAACCGTCCGGATTTGCGTTTTGAGGCTGCTGGAAATGGCCTTGTCGTAGAGATCATGAGTTGTACAGCGGCGCATTTTCGATATCAATCATTGAACATTGTGTCACTTTCATACATGATAGATGGCACTCGTGCGGTTTGTACACAACTGCTCAGCTAGTAGATTGTCTGCAACAAAAAAATAATACAGTTTTCATCAAACGTAAATGGAATCATGTCGTCTTTCCTAACGACACAATTTTATCGTTCACCCTGTATACTTTACTGTGATAATTGAAACAATAATAATGTTGATCTCCCGCACAAGAGAAGGTTATGGATGAATAAGGGAAAAGAAAGAAATAACATGGGTTTCTCACTCTAAATCCAAACTGAATAACAGACGAATGTATGAGGTTCTGATGGAACTAATAACTAAAGAATTATGCACACTGTGTAATCATGCAGAACCATAAACTCACACTATATGAAATGCATACAAACATACACACACAAACATATATATATATATATATATGTATATATATATATATATATATATATATATATATATATATATATATATATGTATATACTAGCGTGGGTGCCCGGCGTTAGCCCGGTGTTTGAAGGTGTATGTAAGCAAAAAAAAAAAGAAAAGAAAAGAGGTAGTAGGAAGGCAAAGGAGGAAAAGAACAAGAAAACATTACCTCTTTGTTGTTACGACCACCTCCGAACCGGAAGTGACGTAGGTTTAAATTAATGCTAGACAATCGAAAAGAGGGAATGGCTTTCTAAAATATCGGCGAAAAAAGCGAACCTCCTGTAGAAAAGTGCCCAATTGAAGGTAAACATATTAATGTCTTTAGCCAATTTTTCGATATTTGTCGTCTGAAATGTCGAACTTCAACACGATACTGATGTTGTAAAAATCAGTCGCCTCTGTCGAAAGTTGAAGGTGGACATGCAAACATGCATACATACATGCATTTATATATTGGTAACTCAAATTTTCGACCCAGACCGATTTAAAACCTTGCCCTATCTCTGAATATCCTTTATGTAAAATTGCAAATGTTTAGACCAGAAATTGTCTGAGTAATTTGGTAGAGACCGAAGCGGTCAATTCCTTTTTTTAACATGGCCCCTATTATGACCCCTTACCATTTATTGTTTTGGGTTAAACTAAGTTATTATGTTAGATCCATGTCCAAGGAACCTATAGCTAACACTTCATGTGTTTAGACCCAAAATTGGCGGAGGAGTTCGGTAGAGTTCGGAAAGGTGTAATCCTTAAACTTTGACTCCTTAAAAGCATAAGTTCTGGCTAAAATCCGATTGCAAAGATTTTTCCAAATCTTAGTACCCTGTATATCAAATTTCGAGTTTGTAGATTGAAAATTGACAAAGTTATTATGTAGGGAAATGTACACAGACAGACATACACGCAGACGCACATACATGCACTTTAACTTATATATATATATATATATATATATATATATATATATATATATATTCACTAACGTGCTCCATCGTATACGACTCATTAGAGTGGCTGAATTTATCGAAATTCGAAACCCCAATGATAAGTAACCTAAATCTCTTCCACTGGGCTATCTTGCACGACTACTAATGTATCGCGTTTTTTACGTAGATGTTGTTTATTTGTTTTTATGAGCGATACTTTTGGAATGAATTAAAATTAAATCCGAGTTGGGAATAATTTTCCTTTGATGAATTTGGTACCCCCACACTGTGAACAGCATATATATATATATATATATATATATATATATATATATATATATATATATATATATATATATATGTGTGTGTGTGTGTGTGTGTGTGTGTGTGTGTGTGCGTGTGTGTGTGCAAATATTCATATATATATATATATATATATATGCATCCATATCTTTATATCGCCACCTCTGTATATATTTATTTCCACATAACATACGCATGAATGCATATCCTTGCACACACAACTCAACATGTATACGCATTTACCCATACTTACACACATACCTATCTTCTTGCGGCACACGTCAACCCATGAGTCTACCTATACACGCACACATATCTCCACACATAAAATGGCCACTCGGCGCCTAAAATCACATAAATGTTCACACACACAAAGGAATTTTCGATATATGTTTATACATCTTCATCTTAACACAGAAGTCAATTTACATATATATATTTTTACAATGTCTTACTTTACACAGATGCTACAAATAGGAGTATTCACTTTCAGAGCAATGCAGACACACTCTGGTGTGGCAGTCCTGATGATTTGGGTGAAGGATATTGCGGGCAAATGGAGGTGCGGCCCTAGTTTATAGATGCACATTGACTGTTTTCTATCTCCACAGATAGCTGAAACTTAGATTTATTTTAGTTTATATTAATATTGATGTTTTCTCATCATTGCATATTGAAAAGGTCATTTTGCTCAGTTTCATCGATCGGGTTCACTGTATCGAGGTTTATACTGTGCTCAAAAATTGGTGATATTGAATTTGTAGATTTGGAAAATGAAGATTAAATGTGTGAGATTAGATCCTCAGGATATATCCGCCCAAGATTATACGGTTTACCTAAAACTTACAAAGCGGGTATCCCTTTAAGGTCCGTTTTATCTATGGTAGGGCCATCACAGCATAAGATTGCAAAATGGACTTTAATTTTTTACAACTAGTATAAGAACATTAGAGTAAATATTTTTTTTTAAATCATTTTATTTTTCGAACATTATTAAAAAGTCCAAGATTGTTAATAAATGTGTGTGTTCTTATGACATTAGCAACCTATTTATTTGTGTCCGATTTTATAGACTATAGATATCTATACAGATTTTTATATCGTAGGAAGATATCGCCTCCTTCCATTTCTGAAAGCATATTTGTTGAGCTTATGAAATTTGCCACTACATCTGTTGAATTTAATTCAACG
Source organism: Euprymna scolopes (assembly GCF_053919585.1). Classification (NCBI taxonomy): domain Eukaryota; kingdom Metazoa; phylum Mollusca; class Cephalopoda; order Sepiida; family Sepiolidae; genus Euprymna; species Euprymna scolopes. The sequence continues at coordinate 132,171,068 of NC_136484.1, forward strand.
ATATAATGTAACGCCAAATAGAAGGTATATCCATGGTCTCAGACCTTAGATCGATAATGGCGAATATTTTCGCGGGTTTCCACGAGGAAGAATTACTTTCTGGTCCCATAAAACCATTAGTCCACTTTCAGTATGTGAATGACAGATTCTGTCTCTTCAATAATTAAACGGAGGATAACAATTATTCTCCCTACATAATAATATGCATCCCATGTTAAAGTATACTTATGAAGGTGAGTGTAACTCGGCTATAGTTCCCTTAATGTATTGGTAACTGAAACATCATCTAGTTATCTTACATCAATATATCGCAAATCCATATTTATGAGACTGCATTCATACTGTTATTTGACCCCCCCAAAAAAAACAAAAAAAAACGTAAGACCAATTTAATTTAGACCCGAACACATCGTGCCATGATGATTTGTTCAAAATCAAAATTGGATCAGGAATTTAAACCCATATCTTATGATCTATCCAAAAATGGGCACCCTCTTGATGGGATTAGGCCATATAAGTAAAACGGCGACTTAATGTCCAGTATATCTTCGTTTACCGAGGTTTGTGACACCAAGTGAGAAATTCGCTAAACAAATCGTCAGCCGAATAATGTTGAGATTAGATTGGAGGGTCTAACACCACGTACCCAGCAAAATCAGAAATGGGCCATAACTAGCAATGGACTTACTTGCCAATACATGCAGGTTTTCAATAGCTACCTTTCTCATAAAAAAACCGTCATGTCCAGCGCATTTTAACAGGAATTAATTTTCCATTCTCAGTCAAGCTCACCTCATATTTCATCTAAAGATCTTGGCGAATATTAACGTTCGGTTGAGGAGGTCTTATCTCTGTGGTCTCTACCTAATTACTCAGCCAATTTTGGGTCTAAACATTTGAAATTTTACATAAACTGTATTCAGACATAAGTCAAGCTTGTATTCAGACATAGGGCAAGCTGTTTAATCGGTTTTTCGCTGCAAATATGGCTGCCAATGGGTCAAAGTTCAAATAATTTTAGCTTTGCGATTTCTAGCAATGCGATTTCTAACAAACTATTCAACCATTTTTGTATCTAAACATTTGATATTTTAAATAAAGAGTATTCAGAATTGCAGCAAGTTTTTAAGTAGTTCTTAGGCAAGAATTCGGCTGTCAAAAGGTCAAGGTTTATATAGCTGACCTTTGAAGACTCTACCAAACTCCTCCACTTATTTTGAGTCAAAACACTTTTAGATGTAGTACACCTGGACGTGAGTCCAACCTTTTTAACCTGTTTGTCTGTCTTTCTGTCTGTCTGTCTGTCTATCTGCATGGATGTATGTATGTATGTATGCATGTATGTATGTATGTAGGTTTGCCTAAAATTTTCGGCAGAGGCGACGGATTTTCACGAAATTGGTAGCGTCTTGAATCTCGACCGTTCGGATAATAAATCTTGAAAAATTTGCTAAAAATATTTATTCCTTCATCCTCAACTTGACACTTTCCTACATCAAGGGTCGCTTTTTTGCTGATATTTTCGAAAGTCATCTCCTCTTTTCGATTTGCTAGCTTTAATTTAAACCTTCGGCACTTCTGGTTGTACGATGGACGCAGTGGGAAAGACGTCACTTTTGTTCACGTTCTCTTTCTTGCTCGCTGTCCGGATTCGGGCCTGCCTGCTAACTACCATTTTTATTTTGCTGCACACACATCTCCAAAAACCCGGGCACCGCCGGGCACACATGCTAGTATATATATATATATATATATATATATATATATATATATATATATATATATATATATATATATATATATGATACAAAATACATACTATATCATAAAAGCAAATGATTAGAGAAAATATGTACCGAGAAAAAATAAAACAGAAAGAAATAAAAACAAGCGGACGATTCACCGGCTTCGTTCAGAGAAGCAAACATCTACAGAAGTAATTAAGGTTTGAAATTTATTGAAAAACCGCTAAAAAGGAAGACATGAACAAGGTGTTTTTTATACAGGTTTATGTACTTAAAAATTATGCGGTCCGTGCGAATAATGACGAAAATAAGACACAAAGCAAAAAAATAAAAAAAAGATAAATAAAGCAAACAAATGGAAACAGTAATAAAATGAATTAAAAGATAAGTAATATTTTACTAGGGTCAAATTTGTTTTCAACTGAAAATTTATAGTTTAATTTTTGGGTGCTATTTTTTCTCTTGTTTTGTAAAGGATTAGTAGTTAGCATAAGGTGTATGTTAGATAATTATAAGGAAAGCATTAAGGATAAGGAGAGCACTGTCTATAGACTTCCAGAATGGGATGGAGAAGTTAGTTTTCGAAAAATTATGGATATGTACTCCAGCGTGTTTCTGTGGTGGTTGAGTGTAAATCATGTTCGTGCGTTCATAAATAAATTTGATCGTTTTTCGATATAAAACATTAGGAGTCAGCTTTCTTATTTTATAGTAATTACTAGGAAGGAAATGGCCTTAGAGAGTCGAGGACAAGCTTTTGTGTTTAATGAAGCTATAATTTTTTTTTTTTTTACCAGTGCTGTAACTATTTTAGTTCGGGTTTGAATTACATTTGTAAGGACTTAAATAAGGGAAGGCTGGACAACTATATAATATTTATTATCAATCATGTCAGTATAAATCAGACTGAGAATATCAACCCAGCTTATCTTGTATATATTTTAAAAGTTAAACTGTCTGTGTGTGTCTGTGTGTGAACCTACCAAATAACGCTGTCAAATTGCAGTCTAGATACTCGATATTTTACATTACGGGTATTGAGATTTGCGAAAATCTTTTTATTAGGTTTTCGGACAGAAATTAGGCTGTCATAGGGGTTGAAGTAAAACGATTTGTCTTTTGAAAACTCTACCACACTCGTCCGCCAATTTTGGGTCTAAACACTTGAGATTTTAAATGTAGGTTACTTAGACATGTATCAAACACGTTAATTTTATTGGAGCCTAAAGCTTTAAATGTTAAGTGGCCAAAATATAGTTCAAAGTTATAATAAAATTGACCTCTACTCTCTCTAGCTAATTTCTCAAGCAATTTGTGGTCTAAAAATTTGAAATTTTACATAAAGGGTATGCAGAGAAGGGAAGCTTTATAATCAGTTTGGGTCGAAAATCTAAGCTGCCAAGGGGTCAAATTTCGAATAATTTGACATTAGCGGTGTCTAGCAAGCTACTCAGCCAATTATGGGTCTAAAAATTCGAAACTTATACATAACGGGTATTCAGACATGCGGGAGGAATTTTAATCAATTTTGGGGCGAAAATTTGACTACCAAAAGGTCAAAGTAAAAAGAGTTAACCTGTCAAATTCTACCAAATTCTTCCGCCAATTTTGGGCCTAAACACTTTAAAATTTAGATGTAGTTAACCTGAACATGAGTAAAATTTATTATTGTGATTTAAGACCAAAAGATTAAATGTTAAGAAGTCACAATTGGAGTCAAAATAAATGGAAATTACATCTGCGAACTCTACGAAATTACTCAGAAAATTTCTGATCTAAATATTTGAAATCGTACATAAAGTGTTTTTACACGTTTATAGACTTGTAAAAAATTTTTTTTAATTTTTTTCATAATATTATGTTGTACACCTTCACGTCACCAATTGAAACCGAATAAAGAAAATTTATAAGCTTTTATACTTTTCGTGTTCTTTTTTATACATTTTCATATATATATATATATATATATATATATACATATATATATATATATATATATATATATATATATATATATATATATATATATATATATATATATATATATATACATTACTAGCAGGCCGCCCGGCATTACTCTATCGTAAAATACGCTTAAATATGATATTATGATTAATATAGATTTCGTATTTATTATCATATTATATTGGACCTAATGTATACTTATGATTTAAAAAGTTTAAAAAAAGTACTCGTGTGTCACCACCGAGAATCGAAACTAAAAGTTAAGCTTACAGTTTACTTGTTCCTTTGACGTAAATACCTGAGCTATCTAGACATGTTTGTTCCTAGGCAAAAAATTAAATCATGAACCAATAGCTCTTAGGTTACGCGTGTATATTCGTAATACCGTCGTTCGACTTTCACCCGGCAAATTCCCTTTTTTATTTTCACATCTTTGCACTAATTTTCACTGGCTAAAACTCAAATTTCGCATGGGTCCAGATACTCTATATGTTAAATTTTATGTCTGTGGATTCTTAACTGATAAGAGTTGGATAGGCATAATTTTTTAAACATATATACACACACAAAATATATATGTAATAACATTTGTGTTTACTATAACCTTTTGACACAAATATTACGCAAGTATAAATCATGTAGATTATCTGCACGTATATAATTCCACCTAATAGTAAACTAAAGATGGTCAGTCCATAAGAAAATTGAAAAAACAAATATTAAATTAATGAAAATGAATGTTTAAAAATATTCAAATTAACTTGATTCTTTTGTATATCCCACGACACATGTATATCAAAGTTGTACTTTTTCTTTGACAAAATAAAAAAGGAGTTTTAAAATGAATATGAAATCACACAAATGAAATAAATTATTGGGATATAGATATATACCAAGTTATCTGCAAAAGCCTTGTATTTTTGTATCCAGAGGTTTTTTTTTAGAATTTTATTCCTATATTTTTAAGCTGGTGTACGTAGCAGGCTTTTTTTTACATAGGCATCACCACATTATCAAGGCCAAGGGGCCACTCAAGGATAAGGGTTAAAGAGTGTACAGTAGAAATTGGACAATATAGTAATCATTAGTAATGAAAATTTGGTAAATTTGATAACTTATATGGAACGGCTCATCAAGAACTTATTTACGTTAGACTTGAACACAACCATATTGTAGTCAGCCAGAAAGCAGGAAAACGGAAGACAATTCCACAGGCGTGCAGTTCTAAGAAAGAAGCTTAGGCCTAGACGATCTTTGTACACCGAGGTGAATTCAACTAAGCTCTACACTACCTAACAGCAGATAGAAATCATTGTCATACGTTGCCACAAAATCAGTTTTATTTTATGCAACAGCAATGCAGGCGCGATTTTGACAGGAACAATACAGCTGACAAATAAACACATTACTACGTGTGCTGGCCAAATGTTGAGAAAATATCAATTGAGAGAGAAGTAGTGAGAGGAAATGATTGTGAAAGAAACGAATTGCGAGAGAAATAGGATGTGAGAGATAATGTTTATTACAGAATTCAGACAATCAACTACCGCACATTTCCTGCTTGGATTACAGCATCCAAAGAGGTATAGCCTGGTATAAAATGCATCTTTTTTCCTCTTTAAAAAATGTATCCGAAATCAGATTTACTTGTACGTCAGGGAACAATTCAATTTAATAATTTATATAATTGTCTGCAGAAAGATGGATAGACATATGAAAGGGGAAGGTACTAATAAATAACCGATTGTGCATGTAGTCTCCGTTTTTAAACACAAAGTACAGTAATCAAAATTTTATGGCATCTTCATATATCCTACTGTGTGTTTTAGCAAGACTATCCGTTGTCATATCTATGACAACATAGAATAGAATAAAAATGTGAATGAATTATTTGTATTAACACTATCCGACATGCAGCGATAGCTCACCATGACCAGCATAAAAAATAACCCCTATATGTTATTTCAGTCTTTCTCGAGATTTTTAAAAAGTAATTTTATGAGTCAAAACATGTTGCAATACAGTGTAGAATAATGCATATTTTTTGTATATTCATTAAACCATTTTCTCTGATCCTGTAGAGCTTCACAAACGTATATCTGTAAAAACTTATTGTATTTGTCATATATCAGTATTATTTATTTTCTTCGAAAAGTAACTGTTGTTTCAATGACTGTTTTATAGTTTATGAACGTTAGTTTTATTGTTCAACTTCTTAGTTTATTTAGACTTTTGCAAATTATTGTATTATTGGAGTGTGTAGATAAAATATGCCTGTTTTAAGAATGTGTCTCATGTATATATATATATATATATATATATATATATATGTATATATACATATGTATATGTATATATATATATATACATATATATATGATGTGTGCATATTGATTCTGTTTGTTTACTGCATCGCATTGAACAAAAGAAAACATCTCTACAAGTATTGTATCGAGTAAGCAAAGGTTTCCATTAGAAATTACGTGCAGACACCTGACTTCGGTAAAAGATTCCTGAGCTCGACAAGATTTACCTGGAGAAAGTTGGAGGTTCATCGAACGAAACGATGTTTAAATAACACCCAAGAGAGGAAAAGTAATCCGAATTCCCATGAAGACAAGTTATAAATCCTCATCTCATAAATACGCACTCCAACACCTAACAATTCAAAATGGACGAAAAAGGTATTGGCTATCATGTCACTTAGCACTGATGATTTTTTAATACTACGATCATACAAAGGCAGTGCTACATTGTTAATGCATATATTATAATAAATTGTTATCTTTAATAGGATCTAGTCGTATTATAAATTAAAAAGAATTCGACTTTTAAAACTAAGAGGAAGCTCTCTTCAGTAAGAGAAAAATACAGAAACCTAGTTCAGCATTACAACAAGCTACAGCACCAACACTTCTATGATTTATAAATATAGTATTACATAAAGATTCATTGTCACCACCAGAGGTTCAGCATGGAAGCTATTGAGTCGGTTTATAGTAGATATAATACCCTATCAAACGCATATCTCTTAACGTACGAGCTGCATTCAATACATTTCCGAACTCTGTACAGGCATTAGAAATAGGCTTAGATTCTTGAAAACTCATATTGTTATTGCTATACATCTTTTGAGATAACTGGTCGATTTTATAATTTTAGGCTCCAATGAACAGCTTTAGCAGGATTTGGAATACACCCTACTAAAATATGATTACCACAGCTG